>NC_080164.1:163154881-163306542 GCF_950295315.1 Erinaceus europaeus
AAGAATATACAGTGGATAATAGATTTGCATAACTGTCTATTTCAGCTATCCTTGTCTAGTCCTGAGGTTTTTGGTTTTTTTTTTCCTCTGTTTTAACAATCAGCTGCCTCTGATCACGAGGTTTGAGGTAATCTGGGACAGGGTTTTTTTTTTTTAACCCTGCTCTATTTTATTATTAATATTATATAAAGGCATATATCTCCCCGCCCCCTTTAGGTTGATCTGAATTAACTCCTAGGGTATCTTTCATTGCTACAGTAGTGGGCATCTATATTATCTATTGTGGGAGGAACTTTTCTCATTACTCCTACCTCCTCTACAGACACTCCCTTCCCTCCTCCTCCTAGCTAATTAAAAAAACTTAAATTAAATTAAATTAAAAATAAAGTAATAAAAAAAAACTTTCCTTTCACTGCTCTTTAATTACAGCTCTTTTTCTTACCTTTTTTCTCTCTCTTGTCTCTTTTTTCTTTTTCTTTTTTTTTTTGTATCTTGTCATACACTTCTTCCTTCCTTCCTCTTTGCCTTTCTGAATTTGTGAATTATTTTGGGGAAGAAATCTGACTCAGAGTGGACTCTATATGTGTGTATCTCTGCTCTACTTCCTTTTCCCCTCTTGATACCCCTAGAATATACAGTGGATAGTAGATTCACATAACTGTCTATTCTTGCTATCCCTTCTTTCCTTTCTCTTTCTTCTTCACTGGGATTTGTTTACTATTTTTTCATGGACTGGAGACATTGTTTGGTTAACTGGTAGTGATTAAACTGCTTCAATACTTGCTTCAGTTGCTACTGTAATTCCTGAGGTTGGTGAGTGCAATTGCCATAAAGGTATTTAGTACAGTGTTGCTTGTGCTCAAGACACAACAACTGAGGAACAAGAGAGAATAAAAAAAGAAATACATAAATAAAAAAATGGGTAGATCAAAAACAAATAAAACTGCTACTCCAATGAATGAAGACAAGAGCCCAGAAGAAACTACAAATCAGCCAGAAGTAACCATAGATAAGAAAAGTATGTAAGCAATAATAAATTTATTAATCACAGAAGTGAAAACAACATTGGAGGAAAGGAATGGCAATATTAGGGAAACAAAAGTTGAGACCCCCAAGGCAATACTGATTATCTTGAGGCAATTAGAGAACTGAAAGCTGAAATAGCTGTAATGAAGAAAGAAGCTGAGGCAAGGGAAAGCAGACTAACAGAAGCAGAAAACAGAATCAGTCAGACAGAGGATGAGTTAGAGAAAACTAAGAAAGAGGTGAAAGAGCTTAAAAAAGAGATTGAGAGACACTGAAAACAACAACAGAGACATATGGGATGATCTCAAAAGAAGTAACATTCGCATAATTGGCCTGCCAGAGGAAGAAAGAGAGGAAGGGGAAGCAAGCATTCTAGAGGAAATAATAGAAGAAAACTTCCAAGACTAGTAAATGTTATGCATGTACAAACTGTTCTATTTACTGTCAACAGTAAATCACTAATTCCCAACAAGTTTTTAAAAACCGCTCCTTTCATGTTGGTTTGATTTTATGTTTTTTTAAATACTATAATAGAAGAACAATGAACCCACCTTCTCTGACCCATCTTGGACAGAGCTAGAAGGAATTATGTTAAGTGAACTAAGTCAGAAAGATAAAGATGAGTATGGGATGATCCCACTCATCAACAGAAGTAGAGGAAGAAGATCTGAAAGGGAAACTAAAATCAGGACCTGATCAAATTGTAAGTAGGGCACCAAAGTAAAAACCCTGTGGTGAGGGGTAGACATGCAGCTTCCTGGGCCAGTGGGGGGTGGGAGTGGGTGGGAGGGATGGGTCACAGGCTTTTGGTGGTGGGAATGGTGTTTATGTACACTCCTAATAAAATGTAGTCATATAAATCACTAATCAATATGAGAGGGGAAAAGCTAATTTTATGTTTCGAAGTTTTTCAAAACACAAACTGAATCATTTTAATATATAGGCTGTGTATTTGATATGCAGACTCTCTCAAAAGCCTATACCAAGTAGATCAGAAGCAACCAATAGCACAGCTATATACAAGATACTGGGTACTGTACAGCAAACCCTAACAAAAGCACTTTTCAAAGTTAACCCAATTACCAAATAATGTGATGATAACATTAGCTATCGATTGTCTTTTTGAACCCTAAGACAGCAGGAACCTCACATCTCCACTATAGAGCCTCTACTTCCCCCAGTCCTGGAACCCTTGGATAGGACCCACTTTCCCGTATGCCTCTCCCAATCCATATCAAATAATATTGCATCTGCCAATCACAACCTAACCAACGCAAGGATTGCCACCTCAACATGCTTCACTTCAGACTGTGTCCAGAGACTTCAGGTGTGGAATGACAACCCTTCAGCTTCATTACTCGGGTGAGACTTTTCCTTTCATAGTATACTCTAATTCCATGTCAGGTGGTTCATTTTCTAACAAAGTCCCAAGACCTAGATATACACCAGTTTCTGTGAGAGAGAGCATATGTTCACACGTATCCATAAACTACTGCAAAATATATACCTGAAAGCAGAAGTACACTACAGTTTGCAGTGAGTATCCCCCTAACACTTCCACTCCACTATTCCAAGCTTTGGGTCCATAATTGCTCAACAATTTGTTTGGCTTTGTATGTTGACTCTCTTTTCAGTCACCAGGTTCCAGATGTCATCAGGATGCCGGCCAGGCTTCCCTGGACTGAAGACCCCACCAATGTGTCCTGGAGCTCCGCTTCTCCAGAGACCCACCCTACTATGGAAAGAGAGAGGCAGACTGGGAGTATGGACTGACCAGTCAATGCCCATGTTCAGTGGGGAAGCAATTACAGAAGCCAGACCTTCTACCTTCTGCAACCTACAATGACCCTGGGTTCATGCTCCCAGAGGGATAGAGAATGGGAAAGCTATCAGGAGAGGGGGTGGGATATGGAGATTGGGTGGTGGGAATTGTGTGGAATTGTACCCCTCCTACCCTATGATTTTGTTAATTAATCCTTTCTTAAATAAAAAATAAAAAAGGAATGTTATGCATGTACAAACTATTGTATTTACTTTTGAATGTAAAACATTAATTCCCCAATAAAGAAATAAAAAAAAAAGAGAGTAAATACCAGAATTTAAAGATCTAAGAAAGAAATGAGAGAAAGGGAACAGAAAACACATTCAAATAAATAATAGTGGAACCTTCTTTAAGTCTGAGATATGGTCAGGATGTAGATGTTCCAGAAGCAGGGAAAGAAAACAGATAATCAGATCCATATTCAGGAAACTTAAATCAGTCCAACAATATAAACCCAAAGGATGTACAGTAAGACACATTATTGTTAAAATGGAGAAAACGAAAGGTGAAGAGAGAAATTCTGCAAGCATCAAGAGAAAAAACAAAGAGCAAAGCATAAGGGGACACTTCCGCCTATATGACTATCAATGGACTTATCAACTGAAACTGTGAAGATAGAAGAAATTTGAAGGACAAATTTTAAAGTGTTTAATGGAAAATATCTCAAGTCAAGAAAACTCTACATAGCTAGGTTATCATTCTGGAGAGAGAGAGGTTATCATTCTGGAGAGAGAGAGGGGAGAGAGAGAGAGAGAGAGAAGGAGAGAGAAAATATTCTTAATCAAAATCCAGGGAACATTTCACCACCAAACTGCCCCTATAAGAAATACTGAAGAAACTTCTGTAAATAAATACTTTGTAATGCTATAACAATTTTCATAAAGTAACAATAAATTATTTTAAGTAAATGATTGCATTTAGTAATAGTTTGTTCATCTTTCCATAGAAGTGAATAGATACAGGGCTGGGTGGTGGTACACCTGGTTGAGCATACATGTGATACAGCACAAGTGTTCAACCCCCCCAGTCCCCAGGTATAGGAGGAAAGCTTTGTAAGTGGTGAAGCAGGTCTGCAGGTCTCTCTCTCTCTCGATCCTGCTTCCCTCTCAATTTCTGCCTATCTCTATGTAATAAAGATAATAAAAAATTTAAAAGAACAATTAAAAAGAAGTTACTAGATACCCAAAAGATTATTTTCTCTGATTGATAGCAGTAATTTTGTGACTACTAAAATTATTATCTGTTTGTATATTTGTATGCTTTCCTATTTCTTACAAGTTTGTTTTACTATTCATGTAAGAGTACTATGCACTAAATATATTAACAATTCTTTTTAAAAAATTAACAACTCTTAAGTCATATGTTCTACACCTATTTTTCTCAATTGACTTGATATTTGTTTACATTTATGCATTTTCAATGTAGATATCAACTTTTCCTTATATGAAGTCAAACTTGCATGCTACTATTAAAAAGTATTCCAAAGTAAAAAAGGAAAATAAAAAAAAAAGAAAGACACCCGCAGGCCTGCTTCACCACCTGTGAAGATTATAGGTGGTTTAATTTTTTTAAGAAGTTATTATTAGAAATGTATTATGTATTCTGTATTAGAAATGTATAATGTATTAACAATTTAAGCTGACTGTTAAAATTAAGTCTAGTAACCAATCTGAAACCTGAAATGCTTAGATTGAAGGAACGTATGCTCAGAACTGAGTTCTATGCATGAAAATGTTCAAGACATGCAATATATTTTTCCTTTCTCATATGGATTAAATAGTGATTTATAATACTATAAGTTAATAGGGATGCATATTAACACCATTCCCACCACCAAAGGTCTGTGTCCCTACCCTACCTATCTACAGTGAAGCTGAAAATATACCTCCTCCCAAGCTTTTTACTTTGGTGCAATACAGTACCAAGACTTTTCAGGAAATATCATCATCATTACTATCATTACTACTTCCAGAAATATTACAGAAGATTTTCCAGGTAAAAGAAAAATAATGGTAAATTAAAATGTCTATAGAAAGAGTGGGGAAATAATATAAAAATAAATAATTTATGCTTAAGAAATGTTTTCTTCCTTCCTTCCTTTCTACCTTCTTCCCTCCCTCCCTCCCTCCCTCTCCCTCCCTCCTTCTCTTTCTTCTTTCTTTCTTTCTTTCTTTCTTTCTTTCTTTCTTTCTTTTTTTCTTTCTTTCTTTCTTTCTTTCTTCCTCTCTCTCTTTCTTTCTTTCTTTCTTGTACATGGTTATTACATGTGATACACTTGACTGAGTGAGCCATCACTGGGCTCCCTGAGGAATATATTCTTTGGTGTAATTTTATATACATTATACACACACACACACACACACACACACACACACAAGAAAATAAACAATGGTTGTGACTTCGCTGGTATCAGGAATCACAGCATAAATGTGGTACTTTTCTGTGAAATTTTAGAAATCATCTCACCACTACTGCTTAAAGGTAGATAAGACTTAATCATGAGGCTTGCCACATAATTTGTTTCAGATTCAAAATGTATACATTGGCTGTGGCTAGCTTTTTTTTTTTTTTCTTTCTTGCTTTTCTCCTACACTTTCTGTGTCTATTCCTTAGCTGGAAAAAATAATTATTGCTAAATTCTGACTCCCTTTCATAGAGGGAGAAAGATAGACACTTGCAGACCTGCCTCATGGTTTGTGAAGCTCTCCCCTGCTGGTGGGTGGGTAGGACTTGAACTCAAGTTGTTACTGGATCATATCGAAGGTCCATGTCTAGCCTTCTGAGAGTTTTCCAGACTGCTCTCCACAGAGGCTGGACCAATCTACATTCCCACCAGCAATGTAAAAGGGTTCCTCTCTCCCCACAACCTCTCCAGCATTTGTTGCTGCTGTCCTTTTTGATATATACCATTCTTACAGGAGTGAGGTGGTATCTTAGTGTTGTCTTAATTTGCATTTCTCTGACAATCAGTGACCTAGAGCAGTTTTTCATATGTTTGTTAGCCTTTTGGATCTCCTCTGAGGTGAATGTTTTGTTCATATCCTATGCCCATTTTTGGATGGGGTAATTTGCTTTTTTGGTGCTAAGTTTGCTGAGCTCTTTATATATTTTGGTGATTAGTTTCTTGTCTGATGTATGGCATGTGAAGATCTTCTCCCATTCTGTGAGGGGTCTCTCTGTTTGTTTAATAGTTTCTTTGGATGTGCAGAAGCTTTTCAATTTGATGTAGTCCCATTGGTTTGTTTCTGCTTTAGTCTTCCTTGCAATTGGGTTTGATTCATCAAAGATGTCCTTGAGGTGTAGGTGGGAAAGTGTTTTACCAATGTTTTCCTCTAAGTGTTTGATTGTTTCTGGTCTGACATCTAGGTCTTTGATCCATTTGGAGTTGATTTTTGTTTCTGGTGAGATAAAGTGGTTCAATTTCATTCTTCTGCATGTTTCAACCCAGTTTTCCCAGCACCATTTATTGAAGAGAGCCTCCTTTTTCCATTTAATCCTTTGGGCCCCCTTATCAAAGATTAGATGCCCATAGGTGTTGGGATTTACTTCTGGGCTTTCAATTCTTGCATGTGGTAATATGAGTGCTTAACCTGGTGCACCACCACCTAGTCCCAGAAAGTATTTTAAAAGCATAGTAAAGGGGGCTGCTGAAATAGTTCACTTGTATAGTGTGCTGCTTTACCGTGTGCACAATCCAATTTTAAGTCCAGGCTCATATACAGGTTACATGACAGAAAAAGCAGGTATACTGTCCATGTGAACTATTTGGTAACCTTCAAATTGACATGCTTTTTTAAAAAAAAATCGTTATATTGTAAGGGGTTAATACTTTACAGTACATTTGTTGGCATGAGAGTTATTTTTCTCATCTCACTATGATAGCTGTCTTCAAAACACACCCTCAGCTCAGTTCCTTTTCCACCATCCTGCACCAAGATCTCAATGAGCTTTCCACCCCAACCCTTCCTCTTCTTCCCCAGAGTCCTTTGCTTTGGTGAAATACATCACAGTCAGTCCAAGTTTCACTTTCTGTCTTCCCTTTCAGTACATCTTCCTTAATTTCCACCAGTGAGTGAGATCATCTGATACTCACCCTTTTCTTTTTGCTTTATCTCACTTATGGTTCCTTCTTGTGCCATTCAAGATGAAGTTAAGGAGGTGACTTTATCAATTTTAACAAATGGGCAGTATTCCATTATTTATATACCACAATTTTCTTAGCCACTCATCTGTTGTTGGCTATCTGGGTTGCTTCCAAGTTTGAGTTTCTGTATTTTGTGCTGTTATTAAATGAGTTTATATAGATTTATTTGAATGATGTATTTGCTCCCTTTGGATACATTCGTAGGAGAGAAATAGGCCATCCAACAGAAATTATTTTGGGTATATTATTTGTGATCTATTAGTGCATCATTCTTTATTGTAGCCATGTATGATGGGAAATGTTAGACTAGTGTGCAATAAACATAGTAATTAGAATAAGTATCTGATAACATTATATACACTTTGGTATAAATATTTATAATAAAATAAATTTCCTTGTTAAAATATCCATGGATGAATTTATTTTATTAATCATAAAGGAAAGATGAACACTAGGAATTTGCTGATATTGTATGTTCTCCAACTGCATGTTTATTCCACAAATTGCTTATTTTAAACTTTCATAATTTAGTTATAAACTCTGTTGCTGTTTTACTTCATTTATCTAAACTATGTTCAATATATTATGTAGAGACACAGTACTATTAAATTTTTGAAATTATTTACACATACCATAAAATGAGCTTATTTTGAAAAGTTAAACATTGATATATTAATAAAATATTCAATCACCAGGTTCCAGATGCCACCAGGATGCTGGCCAGGCTTCCTTGGATTGAAGACCCCACCAATGTGTCCTGGAGCTCAGCTTCCCCAGAGACACACCCTACTAGGGAAAGAGAGAGGCAGACTGGGAGTATTGACCGACCAGTCAACGCCCACGTTCAGCGGGGAAGCAATTACAGAAGCCAGACCTTATAGCTTCTGCAACCCTCAATGACCCTGGGTCCATGCTCCCAAAGAGATAGAGAATGGGAAAGCTATCAGGGGAGGGGGTGGGTTATGGAGATTGGGTGGTGGGAATTGTGTGGAGTTGTACCCCTCCTACCCTATGGTTTTGTTAATTAATCCTTTCTTAAGTAAAATTAGTATCACATAAAAATAGCACGAATGCAGAAAGAGAGGAAAAATGGTTTTTAATAGCTTTAAAAATGTTTTGCACTTTTCATTCATAATTTAATAATGGTTTGTTTACAAGATTATAAAATCGCAGAGTATACTACCATACCACACCCACCACACAATTGCATTAGGAACCTTTTGTACTGAATGAAGTTTCTTTTAAACTAATCGATAGCAGATATTGAACATCTTTCAATGGTATTAGTCCAGCTAAGGAAGTTTTCTAAAGCTACATGGTGTCTGAATCAGAAACTTTGGTCTCTACACTATAAACATGTCTTACAGGATTTTGTAATGTTGATCATTGACTAAAGAAGACTCTTTAAGGATAAAAATTAATTTCTGTTATTTGAGGAGAGCTTGAAAAATCTTTGAGTACATTAGATAGACGGTCTTGAATATAAATTTAGGCTACAGATGTGTTCTAAAGTTCTTATTTTAACACTGATCTTGAGCTATGTCTTCTTGGTAAGAAAAAAAAGTATATTCTTATATTCACACAGTCATTTAATTAAAAGTATGTCACAAGGACCTAAATGAGAAATTTAATTTCAACCTGTGGGATGTTGCTGCAGTATTTTATACTTTTTGAATGAAAAAGTTGAACTAGTTAATTCTTTTATCCATTGCAAATATTAAAATATGAATAATAGATATATTCTACATCATATCCATAAAGGAATATTCCTGCCCTTTCTGAATGTTTACATTTTATTTTAGTACACTGAATTAGCAAGGTATTAAAAGGATACTTTAGTGAAAATAATGATAATTAGAACACAACTTTTCATTTCTAATTTATTTATATTATAATAAACATAGAAAACTATCAAAAATCATAATGTAAAGTATGTATTCTACAAGCAGGAGGCAAAATACCCCATTAAAAAGGAACTGGGGTTATTATTGTTGAAAACTGTTGTAAATTGGTGTCCATTTAACATTTCGAAGATCACACCAATCAGTATGATAGCAACTATTCATACATGAATAGTTATCACTTTGAAGGTGATCAGTCTGAATGTCAGTGAAATTAAATCATAAAATACTGTTTGCATTTTAAAAACGTGAGAAACATTTAAAAATATATATTTATAATGTATTGGGAGTTATTATTTGTATTAATTGCATCTTGAAATGGCCATATACTCACCTATACTGATTATGATCATAAACTATATCATTCAGTTAATTTGACTTTGATTTTTTTTTATTAACATGGCACATTTAAAACCATATATGTGGTCCACAGTATAGGCCATTGGGTAGCATTCTTCAGTTTTATTTATCAGTTTGTGTGAGATGTGGTGATTATTTTTGTCCAGGCCCTGTATGTATTGACTATGCTGAGTTGTATTTTTGCTTCACACACTATAATGTAAAGTAGATGATCATTAATGAAACAAAAAATATTTGTTTCCACAATGGCTTACACAGAGAATATAGGCCTTATGGGTAAATCTAAGTCAAAATGACGATGAGAAAATTCCATCAATATTGTTGTCACTGGACATGCAGATTCAGGCAAGTCTACTGCTACTGGTCAGCTGATCTACAAACATATTCATAGCCACAAAAAGCATCATAGGAAGGTTTCAGGAGACTACCGAACTGGCAAAGGACTTCCTCAAGAAAGCATAGGGATATATAACCTGAACACTGAATGCAAGTTTGAGCTCACTAATATCTCCCTGTGGAAACTGGAGATTGACAAACGTGATGTAACTATTACTGATTGTTGGAGATCTCCTAATTCTTAATGCCTATTTCTTGATAAGGAATTGTAATGTCTGCTATGGATTAATACTTTGGTGATTTCTCTGCTGAACTATTTTCCTAATTACTGAGAAGCAATGTATACAACTAAAATAATGTTGTACCAATTGATATCTCTCACGTTCTTCCTTCTAGATGCTAAACTATGATGCTCTAACAGGCATCTGGTTAATATCTTAAGGTAATTGACTGTGCTGAGTTGTATTTTTGCTTCACACACTATAATGTAAAGTAGGTGATCATTAATGAACCAAAAAAGTTTTTTGTTTCCACAATGGCTTACATAGAGAATATAGGCCTCATGGGTAATTCTAAGCCAAAATGATGATCGACAAAACAGCTTGATCGACAGGACTTTGAGGCAAAAAGCCTAAAGCTGCAGTCTGTGACAAAGATCACCACCCCTCAGATCATGGAATTTACGATGTGTGCCTAGTGAGTACTATTTCCTAGCCAGATTACACGACAATATGTGGTGCCCTTGCATGAACTTTCATCATTTGTATACTCCTGCAAAGATGGTTTTGATGTTTCTCATTCCATGCTATGATGTCATGAAGACTGTCTGATAATAAATACTCTGATGGAGATTTGATTAGGATCATACATGTACACTTAGGATCATACATTCCACTGTGGGATGTATGTGTGTGTCCACCTCAAGACTCCTCCATTCAATTAGAAAGAGTCTCTGAAGTTTTTCTGTCAATCCTGAGATATGAATTGGGTGCAGTGTCTTGGATTCTTATCTCCCAAATATCCAGCATAAAAATTATGATACAATTAACTTTAATAAAAAATGTAATTGCAGGCACATGTCAGGCTGACTGTGCTATCTTAATTGTTGTCTTTGGTGTTAGCGAACTTGAGGAAATTATGACTGAGCTATTGAGTTACTTCACGAGCTGAATTGTAATGCTTCGCTACAAAGGAGATCCAGGCTTGAGTTCTGTCCTCAGAAGGGGAGTGCTATGGCAACAGAAGAGACCTAGGTGTTGTAGTATCTCACCCTTCCTCTCTGTCACTCTATCTGAATGAAAAAGAGTTTCAGAACAATGAAATCTTACATGCATGCTTGAGATCCTAATTGCATAAAAAAGAAAGAGAAAAAGAAATAGAAAGAGGAGGAGAAGAAAAAGAAGGAAAGGGAAGGAAAAATGGAAGAGGAAGAGGAAAAACAATAAGAAGAAAAGGAATTATGACTAATACTATTTGTCTAATTTATTATTTGCACAGCTTATAGACTATTAGACAAAACATTATAACCTTCCCTGAAGTCCAGAAGTATAGAACAAAATATAAACTTGGATAAAACTCTGTCCTTTAAATTAAATTAAAAACTACTAAACAACTTGTAGCTTTTAGGACTGTGACATAGTAAGCTGTGTTTCCTGTTACTGATACACCATACTGGTGTGATGGTTTTTCCAGCAGTATTATGGTAACTTCTCTAACAGCTTGAGAATAGTTGTAGGAGATTTTATGTCAAAGCTGATTGCTGCCTTAGGAATGATCACCTAAAGAGCAATAAAATTGGACCTGACTTTTAGAAAAGTTAAAAAGTGCTAAGTGGCAGATCCTATAGGGAGAAACAAGTAACCAACAAAGGAACATACAGTGAACTTTCTCCTTTTATTAGAAAACATACATAAAATAATTTGTTCTTCTACAGAAAAATCTCTTGAGAATTACCATAGCAGACCAACAGGATTTAAACAAGACTCATAACGGTATTGAGAATTTTCCAAGAACCCCAGTGTACATTTGCCATAAAGTATTTGAAAAAAAATGTTTGCAACTTTTTGGAGTATTTCTGAATTTCCTATTTACATTGATTATAAAGTGTAAATGAAGATTTTGGTTAAATGTCATTTACAAAGAGATTATAATGGTATTTTAGCACCTTGCCTTTTCTTTCTGCTACTTATCTCCCCTGTGGAATTATTCATTTGGCATATGCTTTCTATGATAAACTGCTAATATCCAGGGAACAATAGCTCCTTAGTTTTAATTTTGAATTCTTACACCCGATTGACAGAGACATTTCTCAGTTAATCGTTTATAGTTTGAGTAAAGTATTATTGAATAAAATGTAAAAATATCAGTTTTTTAAAAAATATTTTTAATGGTGAAGTACACATGTACAAACCAGTTGTCACCTAGATCTAATTCTCATTTATCTCTGATAGACATCTACACACTACTCCCATCAACTGAGCTCTTCCTCCTCCATCTTGCTTTGGGTCCACAATATACCTCCACAATACTTGGCTTTACTGCAACATCTAGTTCAAGTATCACTTAAGGTTTTTCCTTTCCCTCCTAGTTTCTTAAGTCCCTCCTGTAAGTAAGATCATCAAGTATTCATCCTTCTACACAATTCCCACCACCAAAGTTCCAAAATCTGTCCCCTCCATTGGAAGCTTTTCTGTTCTTTATCCTTTTGGGAGCATGGACCCAGGATCATTATGGGGTGCAGAAGGTGGGAGGTCTGGCTTCTATCATTGCTTCTCCAATGAACATGGACATTGGTAGGTTGATCCATACCCCCAATCAGTTTCTATCTTTCCCGAGTGAGTCAGGTTTCTCGAGAAGTGAGTTTCCAGGACACACTGGTGAGGTAATTGTGGAGAATTGTACTCCTCTTATTCAACAGACTCATCAGTCATTATTAAAACAAATAATCAGTCAGTAAATTAAAAAAAAAAAACCTTCCAGCTGATCTCTGCTGACATTATTTCTTCAAGTCCCATCCAACATGAAGTAAAAGAGAAGAGTTTATCATTTCTGATAGTTAAGCAGTATATAGAATAATGAGTATTATTTTATGTTGGATTAAGAGTCATTTCAAACATTTTCTTTAGGGAATTGCAAATAACAGTTTCACAACAAGTAATCAAATACAACAAATAATAAAATGGACTTGGGTAGTGATGGTCACACTAGTTCAAATGGAAGAATATCCCAAGAAACTAGGTACTGGTCTGACTAGATGATGTTGTTTGAGAACTCATAATCAGCACTATCCACACAAATATGTTTCATATTATTTCTATAAAAAAATCTGAAGACATTTTTACTTTAAAAATGTATTCCGGGGGGTCGGGCGGTGGCGCAGTGGGTTAAGAGCATGTGGAGCAAAGTGCAGGGACCGGCGTAAGGATCCCAGTTAGAGCCCCCGGCTCCCCACCTGCAGGGGAGTTGCTTCACAGGCGGTGAAGCAGGTCTGCAGGTGTCTATCTTTCTCTCGCCTTCTCTGTCTTTCCCTCCTCTCTCCATTTCTCTCTGTCCTATCCAACAACGAATTGCGTCAACAAGGGCAATAATAATAACCACAACGAAGCTACAACAAGGGCAACAAAAGGGGGAAAAAATGGCCTCCAGGAGCGGTGGATTCATGGTGCAGGCACCGAGCCAAGCAATAACCCTGGAGGAGGAAAAAAAAATAAATGTATTCCTGGGAGTCAGGCGGTAGCACAGCAGGTTAAGTGCAGGTGGCACAAAGCTCAAGGACTGGCATAAGGATCCCGGTTCCTGCCCCTGGCTCCCCACCTGAGGGGAGTCACTTCACAGGTTGGTGAAGTAGGTCTGCAAGTGTCTTTCTCTCCACATCTCTGTCTTCCCCTCCTCTCTTGATTTCTCTCTGTCCTATTCAACAAGGATGACATCAATAGCAACAACAATAATAAATACAACAATAAAACAAGGGCAAGAAAAGGGAATAAATAATAAATAAATATTTTTTAAAAAATCTTTAAAAAAATGTATTCCTAGAGGCCAGGCAGTAGGTCAACCAGTTGAATACACACATAACCATGCAAAAAGACCAAACTCAAGCCCCCGACCCCACCTTCAGAATGAAACTTCAGAAGCAGTGAAGCAGGTGCTACAGGTATATTTCCTTCTCTCTCGCTCCCTATTTCCACTTATTCTTTCAATGTCCCTCTGTCTGATTAGATAAAAGGGGGAGGGAAAGGACATTAGGAGATAACATAATGGTGATGCAAAATGACCTAAGTACCTGAGGCTTTGACATCATAGATTGAGTTCCCAGTACAACCATAAGCCAGAGATGAGCAACGCCCCAGAGGGGAGGGAAAAAGAAAAAAAAATACACACACACACACACACACACATACATATATGTATATACATATATATATGTATGTGTGTGTGTGTGTGTGTGTGTGTGTATGTTGGGTAGTATGCCAGCTCCCCTGGCTTAAAGCTTCTGTCTCTAATCCTACTTAACTAAACACCCACATGCCTGCAGGGCATTGGTTTGATCCCACTTAAAGCTGTGGTCTATTTACATAAACCACTGTTAACTAAGCACCACACTCCCTCCAGGGCATTGGTTTAATCCCCACTGGTTCAAGATATCTTTTTACTCCACCCCCTCTCTTAGTCACCCTGATCTCCACCACTGTCTTTTCACTCCATTTCTATCACCCCCCCCCTTCCCTCTCAATTCCTGGCTGTTTCTATCCAATAAATAAAGATAATTTTAAAAAAAAGTTTGCAGGACCTTCACATCAAAGATGTATTTGGACACTCAACTCCCTGGGCATAAGGAATGACAATAATTAGTAAATAAACAGTGTTACATGAAACTAAAAGGCTTCTATATATTGAAAGAAACTATACAAGAATAACCAGGCAACCCAGTAAATGGGAAAAAGCATTTGCATATAACATATTAGACAACTGACTGATACCAAACATCTGTACACAATAGGTATCAATCTATTAAACAAGCAAAAATAACCCAATTTAAAAAGTGGCCAAAGAGGAGTCCTGCAGTAGCTCAATGAGCTAAGCACCTGTGGTGTGAAGCACAAGGACCAGAGTAAGGATCCCTGTTTGAGCCCTGGCTCCTCACCAGCAGGGGGGGTGGGGGGGGAGTCCCTTCACAGGCTGTCTTTTCTCTGCAGGAGGTCTTTCTTTCCCCCTCTCTGTTTTCCCCTTCTCTTTCCATTTCTTTTTGACCTTTCCAACAACAAAGGCATCAATAATAACTACAGCAATAAAACAACAATGGCAACAAAATGGAAAAATAAATAAGTAAATAAATATATTTTTAAAAAGTGACCAAAGAACTAAACAGTTTTCTTTCTTTCTTCCTTTCTTTCTTTTTTTTCTTTTCTCTTTTTTTATAACCAGAGCACTGTTCAGCTCTGGCTTATGGTCATTTGGGGACTGAACCTCAGACTTTAGAGCCTGAGGTATGAAAGTCTTTTTTGCATACCATTATGGTATCTATGCCTGCCCTAAATAGACAGCTTGCTAAAGAGATACACACAGCCCACAGATGCATGAAGAATTGCTCCACTCCACTTATCATTAGAGAAATACAAATTAAGTCTACACTGTGATAACATCCCATAACTGAGAGAATGGTTTACATTAATAAACCAGAAAATGACAGGTGTTGGAGAGATGGTGGAGACAAAGGAACTCTGTTACATTGCTGGTAGGAATAAAAGCTGGCAAAGCCCCTTTGGAAGACAATATAAATAGTCCTCAAGTAAAAATAGAATAACCTTATGAACTAGCAATAATACTCAGGGATTTGTCCAGTGGACACTCAGACTAGTTCTAAGGGACTTATGCATCTCTATGTTTATAGCTGCATAATTCATAATAGCCAAAGGTGGAAGTAGCTTAAATGCCCATCAACAGAGGCCTGGATAAAGGAGTTATGGGATATATATCCTATGGAATGCCACTCTGCAATCAAATAGATATGATATCATTCTCTTTGGGACAAAATGTATGAAACTGGAGGTGATTATGCTTAGCAAAATAAGTAAAGAGATGAAAAACAGCTACCAGATGATTTCACTCATGAATCTAGAGATCAGATATGAATGAACTTAAAAAAAACAGAAACAAACAAACTATAAAACTTGTGAGAATTATGCTGATTATCTTTGGGAGGTGGGGGTATAAAACTTTGGTGGTGGGAGTGGTGTGCAACTAACTATACACTGTAATCTTACAATCTTGTAACATACTACTAATAACAAATAGATAACAAACAAGAATATATAAACAGAAAACCCATCCTTCAGAGCTCTACATAGTGTTATTTAATAGGCAATTATTCTGTATTTATAAAAAGAAAATAATAGGGAGTCGGGCAGTAGCACAGGGGGTTAAGCGCACGTAGTGCAAAGTGCAAGGACCTGCAGAAGGCTCCCTGTTTGAGTCCCTAGCTCCCCACCTGCAGGAGAGTTGCTTCACAAGCCATGAAGTAGGTCTGCAGGTGTCTCTTTCTCCCCCTCTTTGTCTTCCCCTCCTCTCTCCATTTCTCTCTGTCCTATCCAACAACAATGACATCAATAACAACAATAATGACTACAACAATAAAACAAAAAGGGCAACAAAAGGGAAAATAAATAAATATTTTAAAAAATTAAAGAAGAAAAAATAAAATAATCCCCAGCATGCTTCACTTCAGACTGTGACCAGAGACTTCAGGTGTGGAATGACAACCCTTCAGCTTCATCACTCAGGTGAAACCTTTCCTTTCATAGTATTCTCTAATTCCATTCCAGGTGGTCCACTCCCCAATAAAGTCCCCAAACCTAGATATAGTCCAGGTCCCCTGAGATACAGCATAGGTTCACACGTGCCCATAAACTAGGGGAAAAATATATACCTGAAAGCAGAAGTACACAAGAGCATGCAGGGAATACCCCCCAACACTTCATCTGCACTATTTCAGTCTTTAGGTGCATGATTGTTGAACAATTTGTTTGGCTTTGTATGTTAATTCTCTTTTCAGCCACCAGGTTCCGGATGCCAGCAAGATGCTGACCAGACTTCCCTGGACAGAGGACCCCATCAATGTGTCCTGGAGCTCCACTTCCTGAGAGCCCCACCCTACTAGGGAAAGGGAGAGGCAGACTGGGAGTATGGATCGACCAGTCAACTCCCATGTTCAGCGGGGAAGCAATTACAGAAGCCAGACCTTCCACCCTCTGCAACCCACAAGGATCCTGGATCCATACTCCCAGAGAGATAGAGAATGGGAAGGCTATCAGGGGAGGGGATAGGATATGGAGATCAGGTTATGGGAATTGTGTGGAATTGTACCCCTCTTATTCTATGGTTTAGTTAATGTCTCCTTTCTTAAATAAAAAAATAAATAAAACATAATAATAATTAAAAAAGAATAGGAAAGCTATCAAGGGAGGGCATGGGATATGGAGATCTGGTGGTGGGAATTGTGTGCAGTCGTACCCCTCTTATTCTATGGTTTAGTCAATGTTTCCTTTTTATAAATAATAAATAAATAAATAAAAATAATAATCTAAATGGTTTTATACTTCAGCTGAAGAAAGTAAAATTCCATATACCTAACAACACCAACAGACACAAATACAGTGATGATTATCTAATTACAACACAAATACAGCTGGAAACATTTATTCTTACTAATAAGAACTCAACTTTACTCACCCTTTCCTCAAACATACACTTCCATTTCCTTAAAACCTAAAATTAAAAATGGATCTTTACCAGAATAAACTTTCAAAAATAGTGATAAAAATAAAAACACTTTTACTGTAGCACACTGAGGGAAGAAAAGGTAGACATCCATCGATGAAAGTTACTCATAAGCAGTTATCATCTGCTTATTTTATTATAGATAATATGGAAAAAAATAACAAACAAGCTGTCCTAGAAAAGGAATCATCTTTTTTTTTTTTCCTCCTGTACAATCATTTATAATTCTATGCTATCCTTCCTATAAGGGGCTGGGTTCATACCCCAGGCCCATATCACAAGCATTAAGGTAATTGAGGAAGGTTCAGTGCTATGGTATCTTTCCTCCTGTCTGTCTCTCTATCTGAATGCAAAACTATGGCCTGGAGAAAGGAAATGCTATATGTATGAGATACTTGTTTTACTACAAAGCAAGCAAACACATAATTAAAACCTCACTATGAAGAAGAAATTGTCATAGTGGTTTATAAGGCATGTGAGAAAGAATATGTGCTTTCCAGGATTGCAGTGACTAGATAGATACACTAAAAAGAATAAAATAAAGCAAAGTAAAATAAAATTAAAAGACAGGTTTTATTGCTATTTTATGAGTTTAATGTTAAATAACACATGTGACTTACTCTATACTTTATCTTATAATTGCGATTTATTGAGTTGTCAGAAAAACCCTGACATATTTTTATGCGAGAAATGTGTCAAAAATTTTCTGGCTATCTAAAATCTTTAGAAATATACTTTCATAAATGTGTATACAAATTCATCAGGCATTATCATTTTCATTATTTAGGACAAACTTAATATTTTCAAATCATTTTAGCTCTTATTTTGTCCATAATATTTCAGTGACAACATAGTGTTGTTTACTTCATTTCTCCCCCTCTCTGTCTTCCCCTCCTCTATCGATCTCTCTCTGTCCTATTCAAAAACAGCAGCAACAACAGCAATAGCAAAATAACAACAAGGGCAACAAAATAGGAAAAATGGCCTCTAGGAGCAGTGGATTCATAGTCCAGACACCACACCCAAGAGATAACCCTGGAGGCAAAAAGAAAGAAAGAAATTGTTTTACTCTTTTTTGACCAGTGACAAAAATCTTAACACATTATAGATACACAATAGATGCCCAGTGTCCTTTGTTGTGTTCTCCTAAAACACACAACACACGGCAATTATTTGTTTCAAATAAGTTAACTTATTGTGCTGGAAGATAGGCTCACTGGGTAGGATGACTGTCAATAGTCCAAGTCATGTCATACCACCACATGGAAGTGCTATGACACCAGTGTGATGTCTCTCCTTTTATTTCTCTGGGAGAGAAAATATGCTCAGGAGTGGAAAATATAATTCCACCAGACTCCTGCTCTGAAAAAACCAAATCAAATACATTAACTTTCTAAAGGGAAACAGGTCTATGGAATCTCTGTGTGCTCACATACAAGTTTTGGCCACAAACAATCCTGTTTGAATAACTGTGACTTACTGGATATTCCAGCTGCTGTTCTAATTTTTACATAAAGTTTAGCATATTTATTCATCCCCAGAAACTCTAAGTAAAAGTCACATTATTATTGTAATCATTTTCTGCCAAGGAAGCACAAGTTATATAGCGAGGCAGAGAAGCTACCACTGCTATTCACTAGTCCAACCTGAGAGCAGGCTGCGGTTTTTCATCATTAAAAAAAAAAAGTGCCAACTAAAGGCTTGCAGAAGGAGGGAAATACAAGGGGAAACGTCTGAATGTCAGCTATTTACTAAATATCCACGATGCATTCTAAGTAGTCAATGACTGATTCAGAAGTGAGCCACAATGGAGTTTAAAAGTAGTATTTTGGGGGTTGGGCAGTAGCGCCCTGAGTTAAGCGCACGTGGCACGAAGCACAAGGGTCAGTGTAAGGAAACCAGTTGGAGCCCTTGGCCTTCCACCTGCAGGGGAGTTGATTCAAAAGTGATGAAGCAGGACTGTAGGTGTCTTTCTCTCCCCCTCTCTATCTTCCTTCTATCTTTCTCTCCCCTTCTCTGTCCTCCCCTCCTCTCTTCATTTCTCTCTGTCCTATCCAACAACAAGGACATCAATAACAACAATCATAACTACAACAACAACAAAAAAAAAGGTAGTATTTTATCATGTTTTGAATATAAGTCAACCTGTGTGTCTTTCAGAAAGAAGAAATACCCCATAAAAACACGTTCAGCCATAGGGGAAAATTTAAATTCTGTGTGACTTAATTTTATAAGTGATCAAAAATCCACTTCAGTTTCACATTTTATTTATTTTTATATAGCTGATTTACAAATGTTTGCCAGTGGGTGACAGGACTGTAGAGTCTAAATATTAGAAGTGCATGGCAGAGTTTAGACTATGGTCCCCAACATGTGTTTTCAACATAATTTTCAACAATAGACAAATTTGACATAATTACAGGCATCATTTTTATGTTAGTCATCTTCAGGGAAGGCAGAAGTGACTTTTATTCATTCCTTGCACTCACTATACTTTTAGGCCATGATATGTTTAATTCTCTCCAAGGTAATATATACAGCAGTCTTCTGGATATAAGTACTTTGAAAAGTTTTAAGTTGCAATCAGTTTTTATACTTTATAAATGAATATTCAATGAGGTTAATATAATAATAATTCAAAATTGTATGCATTGTGCCAGTTATTTCTCTAGGTGTTTTACTTAGAGAACTGAACAAAATTCCCTTTCAGAGAAGTCAGGGGATAGGCTTTTCAGTAACAGCAGTCTGGTAATTTTTACGAACACACTGCTTTGAAAAACTTTACAATTTACTTGGTGTGTAAGCTTCTATTAAAGTTGATTTCAGGCTTCCAACATGAAGCCAGAAAAGGCAGAGTTGGGAAGAGATGAATATGACTCACTGTCACAGCCCTTAATAGGTATTGTTAGCCAGCTTAAAATCATGAAAGGCTTAAAATCATGTTCTAATAAGCAAGTACTATAAAATTCTCAGGAGGACAAAGAAGACACAACAAGTGAATTTAAAGGAGGAGAAGGAGGTAAAAAAAATTAGATGTCAATAGTAGAAAAGATAAACTAGGAGAATGTGGTGACATGAAAGTCAGGAAGAAAATTATTTGAAAGTTGTATCAGGTCAGTAATGCATAGCAATATGTTGAGGGCATAATAAACGAATGGGAGAGAAACAAGAAGTAGATACAAGAAATAAGGTATGTACATAAATAATATGTTCTTCAGCTATTGAGAACAGGAAACATGATCAGATCATTGTGTATCAATCAGTGCTTACACAGTATATCTTAAATGACAGATGAGGAAATGCTCTTTTTTTTTATTTAGTAGTCATTATAGGCCCAAATCAAATATTTTGCTAAGTACAATTATGACTACAAGGAAATAAAGGCTCTATAGTTAGTTACTTATCTTTGTCCTTCATTACATCCTGCAGATAAAAGCTTGCTTGTAAGAACTTAGGATATCATCTACTTAGTCTTAGAGTCATTAGAGTTATTTGCCTCAGATCAAAGAAAGTCTATCTTGGCGTTACTCTCGATCACACTCTGTCATTTCACAAACATCTCATAAAAACTGCAGCAAAGGTGGGCGCGAGGAATAACATCATTGCAAGACTGGCCAGCTCCTCATGGGGCACGAGTGCTTCCACACTGCGATCATCATCTCTGGCATTATGCTATTCCACTGCAGAATACTGTGCCCCAGGATGGTTCCGTAGCCCCCATGTCCACTTGGTCGATTCCAAATTATATTCCCCCAAGAGAATAATTTCTGGAACCATCCTTTCCACCCCGGTTCCATGGCTTCCAGTTCTTAGCAACATCGCCCCGCCAGATATTCGTCGGGATGCAGCATCATCTAAGTTCATTTCCCACGTCTACGCTCGACCAGACCTGCCAATATACGCGGATATCTTCGCCCACCCTGTCCAATGCTTGACGTCTCCTCACCCAATCTGGTCCCCTATGCCTACACTGAACTTCTCTGTTCCAGTCTCTTGGAAACAGAGTTGGCAGTCAGCTGAGGTAAAGAACAAACACGTCATCACAGACCCCTGCAAGCGTCAACCCGGCTTTGACCTAGCACGTTATGATTGGGCCCTCCTCAATCGCTATCGAACAGGCCATGGCCAGTGCGCCGCTATGTTCCACCGCTGGGGAGCCAGAGACGACCCGAACTGCCCCTGCGGCTACAGACAGACTATGACCGACATAGTCAACGACTGCCACCTCTCCAGATTCAAAGGAGGTCTTGAAACTTTATATCAGGCTC
This sequence comes from Erinaceus europaeus, assembly GCF_950295315.1. Taxonomy (NCBI): domain Eukaryota; kingdom Metazoa; phylum Chordata; class Mammalia; order Eulipotyphla; family Erinaceidae; genus Erinaceus; species Erinaceus europaeus. Next base: position 163,176,515 of record NC_080164.1, read on the forward strand.
AACCTAACGCTGTTGACTGGCTACGGAAGAAGGGCAAAAGCTAGAAGAAAAAGAAAGAAAGAATTCCTTTACAACTTAGTTCACTTAACATATTTCCTTCTAGCTCTGTCCAAGATGGGTCAGAGAAGGTGGGTTCATTGTTCTTGATAGCTGCATAGTATTCCATTGTGTATATATAAGACAGCTTTCTCAGCCACTCATCTAGTGTTGGGCACCTGGGTTGCTTCCAGGTTTTAGCTATTATGAATTGTGCTGCTATGAACATAGGAATACACACCTCTTTTGGTTGGGTGTTATGGAGTCCTTGGGGTATAACCCCAGGAGAGGAATTACTGGATCATATGGAAGGTCCATGTCTAGCCTTCTGAGAGTTTTCCAGACTGCTCTCCACAGAGGCTGGACCAATTTACATTCCCACCAGCAATGCAAAAGGGTTCCTCTGTCCCCACATCCTGTCCAGCATTTGTTGCTGCTGTCCTTTTTGATGTATGCCATTCTTACAGGAGTGAGGTGGTATCTTAGTGTTGTCTTAATTTGCATTTCTCTGACAATCAGTGACCTAGAGCAGTTTTTCATGTGTTTGTTAGCCTTTTGGATCTCCTCTGAGGTGAATGTTTTGTTGATATCCTCTGCCCATTTTTGGATGGGGTAATTTGCTTTTTTGGTGCTAAGTTTGCTGAGCTCTTTATATATTTTGGTGATTAGTTTCTTGTCTGATGTCTGGCATGTGAAGATCTTCTCCCATTCTGTGAGGGTTCTCTCTGTTTGTTTAATAGTTTCTTTGGATGTGCAGAAGCTTTTCAATTTGATGTAGTCCCATTGGTTTGTATCTGCTTTAGTCTTCCTTGCAATTGGGTTTGATTCATCAAAGATGTCCTTGAGGTGTATGTGGGAAAGTGTTTTACCAATGTTTTCCTCTAAGTATTTGATTGTTTCTGGTCTGACATCTAGGTCTTTGATCCATTTGGAGTTGATTTTTGTTTCTGGTGAGATAAAGTGGTTCAATTTCATTCTTCTGCATGTTTCAACCCAGTTTTCCCAGCACCATTTATTGAAGAGAGCCTCCTTTTTCCATTTAATCCTTTGGGCCTCCTTATCAAAGATTAGATTCCCATAGGTGTTGGGATTTACTTCTGGGTGGTGGGAATGGTGTTTATGTACACTCCTAGCAAAATGTAGACATAAATCAGTAGTTAATTAATATGAGAGGGGTAAAATCAATTGTATGTCTCAAAGTTTCTCAAAACACAAACACAAACTGAATCTTTTAAATTTATAGGCTGTGTATTTGATATGCGGACTCTCTCAAAAGCCTAGACCAGGTAGATTAGAAGCATCCAATAGCACAGCTATATACAAGATACTGGATACTGTACAGCAAACCATAACAAAAGGACTTTTCAAAGTTAACCCAAATAACAAATAATGTGATGATAACATTAACTATCGATTGTCTTTTTGAACCCTAAGACAGCAGGAACCTCACGTCTCCACTATAGAGCCCCTACTTCCCCCAGTCCTGGAACCCTTGGATAGGGCCCACTTTCCCATATGCATCTCCCAATCCAAACCAAATAATATTGCATCTGCCGATCACAACCTAACCAATGCAACGATTGCCACCTCAACATGCTTCACCTCAGACTGTGTCCAGAGACTTCATGTGTGGAATGACAACCCTTCAGCTTCATTACTCGGGTGAGACCTTTCCTTTTATAGTACACTCTAATTTCATCTCAGGTAGTTCACTTTCTGACAAAGTCCCATAACCTAGATATACAACAGTTTCTGTGAGAGAGAGCTTATGTGCACACGTATCCATAAACTACTGCAAAATATGTACCTGAAAGCAGAAGTACACTAGAGTTTGCAGTGAGTACCTCCCTAACACTTCCTCTCCACTATTCCAAGCTTTGGGTCCATGACTGCTCAACAATTGTTTGGCTTTGCATGTTAACTCTCTTTTCAGTCACCAGGTTCCAGATGCCACCAGGATGCTGGCCAGGCTTCCCTGGATTGAAGACCCCACCAATGTGTCCTGGAGCTCAGCTTCCCAGAGACACACCTTACTAGGGAAAAAGAGAGGTAGACTGGGAGTATGGACCGACCAGTCAACTCCCATGTTCAGCGGGGAAGCAATTACAGAAGCCAGATCTTCCACTTTCTGCAACCCTCAACGACCCTGGGTCCATGCTCCCAGAGGGCTAGAGAATGGGAAAGCTACCATGGGAGGGGGTGGGTTATGGAGATTGGGTGGTGGGAATTGTGTGGAGTTGTACCCCTCCTACCTTATGTTTTTGTTCATTAATCCTGTCTTAAAAAGAGAAATTAAAAAAAAAAAAAAAGAATTCCTTTACAACAAGGGTAGTGGAAAGATTGAGACTGAGAAAGACATGGGTGTGATGGTAAGACCTCCTGGCTTCACATTATGTGATCTTAGTTCCACAGTAGTGTTCCTTGTCTCCTCTCCTCTCCTCTCCTCTCCTCTCCTCTCCTCTCCTCTCCTCCCCTCCCCTCCCCTCCCCTCCCCTCCTTTCCTCTCCTCTCCTCCTCTCACTTCCTCTCCTCTTTTTCCCCCCTCCTACTTTCTTCTCCTCCTCCCCTCCCCTCCCCTCCTTTCCTCTCCTCTCCTCCTCTCACTTCCCCTCCTCTTTTTCCCCCCTCCTACTTTCTTCTCCTCCTCCTCTCCCCTCCCCTCTCCTCTCCTCCTCCCCTCCCCTCTCCTCCTCCCCTCCCCTCTTCTCCTCCTCTCCCCTTCCCTCTCCTCCCCTCTTCCACTCCCCTCCTCTTCCCTCCCCTTCCCTTCCCTCCCCCCTTCTCCATTCTTGAAGCTTCCCCTCTAAGGATGGGTTCCAAGGTTCTGAACCTAGGTCCTTGTACATTGTAACATGTATTCTAAAGTTTCTTCTGTCCCCTAATATCAATCCTTATTAGTTCTGTATCTCAACTTTCTCACCTACAGAACAGAGATAATGAAAACAAATACAGTACTAATGACAATACATAACCCTACTAAAAGTACTTACAGCATACATTTCATGTTAGCAATCATTGAACATACTGTAAGTTTTTATATGTGTTTATTATTAGTAGTTATGTACTAAGGAATAAACACCATACTTGTGAATAAAGGATTGGTCTAAACTCACCTAGACTATACACTCTAAACTCTTCAAGTTATAATTAATTTCCTAGGATAAGTCATATCCTGTACTTACCATGCTTAATAGGTTCTTCAGTGATTCTGGGTGCCCCTTAAAAGAACTATCTTTTACTATTTAATAGGAAATTAAAAGCATTGCATTTTGGTACATAGTTGATACAATGGAGAGAAATGTAAGACTCATAATTCTCAATTATTTAAAAATAGATTATAACATTGAGGAAGAAAAGGTATAGTATTATTATTTATTGCTTGATGCAATAATCATTTATAAATAATCCAAAAATAGATTTAATAATAGTACAAAGTAGAAAAAAAGATATCATCACAGAAATGAAAACAAGACTCTGGAGAGTTCAATGCCTATCTCTATGTGGGTAAAAATACAAAACAAAAGAGAAAGCAAAAATCAAAATAAATATTCACTTATTAGAGTGAAGGAAAATGACTGGTTTATTCTTCAATACCAAGGAAGCATATGAATATATGTGAATGTTTATACGTATTATGCTATCTAGAATTATATCTAGAATTATATAGCATACATACAGCATTCTTCATTTGCCATTCAACAACTACTAATGATTTTTAATTTACATAAAAAGCACCTAAATACACAGATATACACAAATGTGTAGTCATTAGGTAAGTCAGAGTGATTAACTATCTAACTATCATTTTTCCAATATATTTTATCTATTTATGGGGTAGAGGTAAATTGAGAGGGAAGGGGGATATAGAGAGGGAGAAAGGTGAAAGGAACATCTGAAGATCTGCTTCACAACTCGTGAAGCTATCCCTCCTCCAGATGGAAGCCAGGGACTTGAACAGTAACATGTGTGGTCAGCCTGGTGAGCTACCATCCAAGCCCCTAGTTATCACTTTTTACTGTAAGTGTGCTAGCCCAACTCGACTATTATTTTTATTTTATTTACAGATAAACACACTGAGAATAAGCAGTGATGTGAACTATGCTACAGAGTTAGAGGCAGCAACAAAATATGAACTTAAGTTTTTCTTGTACACTAACTGTATTTTTAGCCATCATACTATGGTATTTCCCTTCCACAGACATTTATTTAAGGGCTAGTATATGTGACAAATCATACCAGATATTGTAAGTGCAAGCTGTTTTAGGGGATGCAAACTTCATAGTCCTATAAGTAAAATAAGGATGTCAACAAGGAATGAAATCACAGAGGCAGTTGGAGGAAGTCTGTGTGTCTGAAGCTTTTGGAAAATGCTTCATAGAAAGAGGAGTGTTTGCTGTTCTTGAAGCCAGAGCAAATTCACCAAGCTCTGGTGTAAGAAGAGCAAAACAGTTTCTACAGACTTTTTAGAAATCTGCTTTGTTGGCTTGCTGAAACCTTGGGGAAGTGTTTAGATACTGACAAAGGAAGAGGGCATTCAGATTGTAGTGATGAATTCCTGAGGCTGATGGGGTCAGACATAGAAAGTGCAGGGAAAAAATGCAAGCCTAGAATATCAGCCTAATAAGAACTGCTACTAACTTTGCTTTGAATTTAAAATCACTCTTCATTCCCACACCAAGGTCGGCAGACTAAAACATCATCAGGATGGAGTGTTACCACATTCATCTCCTTCAGAGTGAGAGGGTGACCTGTTTTATAGCTCACTTAGAATGTCCAGGGATGCCTGAATTGCCTATTAGACTATCAGAAGAAGATGTTCTCACTCAGAAATAATATAAAGACATGCATTGGGAGCTATTTTCTAGATTTGTTATCTTAGGGTATATGACAACCTAAAGAAAAATCGGTGATCAGATACAGAAGAGAAAATATCACTCAAACCTAGCAGAATATGAAGATGAAAAGAAGTTAATTAATGTTCTATAATTTGTTTACTATTGATTAGTTTCCTTACAACAGTACTTGCAATACAATATTCAGGTACTGAAATAGCCAAGAATTAAGAACTCTAATTAGGAGTAACGTTGAGTCAGCAGTGAACACACAGGGGCCAAGGTAAGCTAATAACAGGAACGTTTTATGTTTTATTAAGGTATAAGTCACAGGTTGACCCGCTTCCAACTATACCCACAGCTAAGTGATGCAGCAGCTAAAATCCTGACAAAGCAAGTCATAGGGCTGTCCAGAAGGAAGGTCCTCAGCAAAACAAATTATAAAAAGAGGCACTTTTCAAAAGAGCACTGCCCAGCGTTCTTTGCGGAAACCTACCTTATGAAGGTTATCTTATAATAACTTCCACTTACTTAATTGACAATCTTAAAAAAAATAACAAAATTTTAGATAAATGAGACAAACCAGGCAATATAGTACAGGATATATATTTTGTTGAACTATGTGAGTAAACAATAACAAAAGAAATAAGATGGAAGGGACCAGGCTAGGGCACATTCAGTTGAGTGCACGTTAACATGTACAGTGAACTGGGTTCAAGTCCCACATACCCAACTGCAGGGGGGAACTTCACAAGTAGTGAAGCAGTGTTGTCTGTCTCTTTTTTCTCCTCTTTTCCTCTCAAGTGTTCTCTGTCTTATAAAAAAAAGAAAAAGAAAGAAATGGAAGGAAGGAAGGAAGGAAGGAAGGAAGGAAGGAAGGAAGGAAGGAAGGAAGGGAGGGAGGGAGGGAGGGAGGGGATGGGAAGGGAAAAGGAAGAGGAAGGGGAAGGAAGAGGGGAGGAGGAGGGGAGGAGAAGGGGAGGAGGAGGGGAAGGAGGAACAAGAAGGGGAAGGGAAGGAAGAAGAAAAACAGAGAAAATAAATGTGAAGGAAATGAGAAGGTTGTAAGGAAAAGCAATGATAATGAAAACAATTAGAAAAAAAGAATGAAAGATGAATTAAAATGTGCAAAATCTTCAGTAGTACAGATGATGAACTTTTAGTCTATGTTGCTCTCAAGCAAATATGTTTACTGTTTATGATATTATATTTGAAAGCTTCATCAATGTTTAAAATGAATTTACTGTAAATGGGAAGAAATCCTTTAAGTTTCTTTTTCTAAATAGGTTTATTTATTTATCCCTGTGTTGCTTTCTCTTTTAAAATAATATTGATAGGAGAAAGCTTGCTTACACAAGAAAGCTTTATTTGGTATCGGCTTGTTTTAAGTGGTGTCTGGATCATTCTGCCAGTTAGTTTTTCAGTATGCTGCTAATTCACATTTGTATGAAAAAAAACAAAGGCAATCTAGATATGCTGATATTTACATAATATTTCTTATCATTGCTATCATATAAAAAACCATTATTTTCACAGCTCTTAGATTAGGTCTCAGCAAATAAAGTTATTTATTTTATTTGGCCTATATTACCCAAAGAAAAAGTCACTTATTATTTAACATCAAATTTTAGTACTTTACAGCTGATGTACCTTTTTTTTTTTTCCAGTGTTATCACTGAGGTTCAGTGCCTGCACTATAAATCCACTGCTCCTGGAGGCCATTCTTTTCCCTTTTGTTGCCCTTGTTTATCATTGTTGTTATTATTATTGTTGTTATTGCTGTTGTTGGATAGACAGAGAGAAATCAAGAGGGGGTGGAAGACAGAGAGGAGGAGAGAAAGATAGACATTTGCAGGCCTATATCACTGCTTGTGAAGCAACCGCCCCCCCCTTCAGGTGGGGAGCCGGGGGCTCAAACTGGAATCTTTATGCTGGTCCCTGTGCTCTGTGCCAAGTGTGCTTATTCCACTGCGTTAGCTCCTGGCCTCCATATTTATTCTTTAAATTCTCTATTAAAAAGTGACAACTCAGGGGCTGGATAGTGGAGTACCTAGTGGAGCATACATATTACAATGCATAAGGAACCAGGTTCGAGCCCCCGGCCCCCACCTGCAGCAGGAAATCTTTGTGCTCTATGAAGCAGTGTTGCAGATGTCACTGTCTCTCTCCTTCTCTATCACCCCTTCCCTCTTGATTTTTTTTTTTTGCTTGTTTGTTTGTTTTTTAAGTTTTTTTATTTACTTATGAAAAAGATAGGAGGAGAGAGAAGAACCAGACATCATTCTGGCACATGTGCTGCCGGGGATCGAACTCACGACCTCATGCTTGAGAGTCCAAAGCTTTACCACTGTGCCACCCCCTGGACCACTCCCTCTTGATTTCTGGCTATCCCTACCCAATAAATAAATAAAGATAATAAAAAATAATAGTAAAAGTGAAAAGGTCTTACTTGACTAGTCCAAGTTCATCAGACTTTAATGGCAATGTGTATTAGATAGCATATACTTGAACTTCTTTCAAAAGTTTTCTTCACTCTCATACATTGTGTCTCTGATTTTTTAAATTATTATTTATAAAATGGAAATATTGACAAGACTATAGGATAAGAGGGGTGCATTTCCACATACTGCCCACTCCCAGAGATACATATCCAATCTTCTCCCTGTGTTTCAGATTTTAAAGCCACTTTAAGTGCGAATTACGTACACAAACAGAATGCATTTTTTGCTGGGAATATCACATAATAATGCTTCTTTTCTTTTTACCTGAATTCTTCAGAGTTTTCTCTCCCCTAAATAAACTTTTGAGGAATATTGTGAATTACATTTAATACCTAAATATATTTACTACTGAAGTTTTCCAGCATTATATTTAACTTTTGAAATACTTATGCTAAAAAATGTCCATAAGGTGATATGAAAAAGAGGAAGAATTTTGCCCATTATTTGTGTAAGTTCCTGAAATAGATCTCCAGCATCATATATGTCAGTGTGATGTGCTAGTGGATATTCTGGTACCCATCTCCCCCCCCACAGTTATTATAAAAGCTCAAAGTCATTAAATGCTTTTATATCTACATTGCATAAATGCACTGACTACTTTAAAATTGTATTTTCTTCTTAAGACATGGTTTATAGAAACAGAGTTCAAACATTTTTGGGTGGAAGATAGAAGACTAGTATCTCAAAAATATGTACAGGAATAAACATTTCTTTTTAGAAAAAAAAATATATATATTTGGTTAAAAAAAATTACAAAGCCAGGGGTGGGCGGTAACACAGTGGGTTAAGCACACATGGCGTGGAAGTGCAAGGACAGGGCCTAAGGATGCCAGTTCCAGTCCCCAGCTTCTGGGGGTGGGGGTATTGCATCACAAGTGGTGAAGCAGGTCTGCAGGTGTCTATCTTTCTCTCCCCCTCTGTCTTCCCCTACTCTCTGGATTTTTCTCTGTACTACCTAACAACAAAAACAACAGCTATAACAGCAATAACAATAACAACCACAACAAGGACAACAACAAGGACGATAAAATGGGAAAAATAGCCTCCAGGAGCAGTGGGTTTGTAGTGCTGGCACAGAGCCCCAGTGATAACCCTGGAGGCAAAAAAAAAAAATACAAATCCATTAAAAAACTTAAAATATGAATTTGTCTAGAGCCAATTTTTATGAATTTAGTTGTAGTCTATTTTGACTGCTAGGCAATTAAAGCTAAGTGGGAGAAATGTAAATTTCAATTTTTTATACTTATCATCCTTGTGTGTGATTGGAAACATAAAGCAAAGAACCGTGTAGTCTAATATAGTCAATTATATACACATGGCACCACACCCAGACTTCACTTTAATCATGCCAAATAGAGCAGCAGTCGGCTTTCTCTGTCTTTTGTGAAATAAGTAAACAACAATAAACAAATTTTATAAACAGATTTAAAGTTGTATATTTTTAAGATGATAGCAAAGAAATAGAATGCCATTGTATTACAAGCAGGGTGCCGTTATCTTGCCTTAAGACCTCTCAGACCTATAGCATATTCTATCTTTAGGTACCACCAAGAATGACATAATTTTTACAATATGTAGAAGTGAAAGAAATGAATGTGATTGTTGCTGTCAGTGTGATAAATGATTGACTTGTTTTCATGAGCCTACTAGTGCAGTGTTGAGAGTCAGTATTCTTAAAGTCAGATGAATTTAATTTACTGAGGAATTCTCAAGGCACGAAATTCTGTTGAGGTGGAACCATATTCTGGATGTGCCCTAAGAATCTGCAAATACTTAAATTCAGATTGAAGCTAGGATATTCTGCACAGTAGGAAGTTGTCTTTCCTTTTGTGAGTCTTCTTTAAATAATATAGAAAATTGAGAAAATTCCATCTGAAATCTTATTTATTAACTGTGGTACCATTTAGTGGCCAAGTGATTCAACCAGTGGGAATGCCCCTATAACTTGACTGAAGACATCTCTTCTGGTTTGGTTTAGCAAGGATGGAATTCTCTATTCCAGCTTCTCTCTTCCTTCTCAAGTCTGACTAACTGCCTCCTACCACATTCTAATTTTAGCTTTTTGAGAACAATCACTGTTTATTCAAATTCCTTTCGCACAGTTTTCACGGAATTGTAAATTTTAAGTTAAAGTAGCTCTTGTCTTTGTTATTAATAATGTTTCCTGGGGTGAGGGAGATAGCATATGATTATGCAGGAAGACATTCATGCCTGAGACACCAAAAGTCCCAGGTTCGATTCCCAGCACCACCATAAACCAGAACTGAATTGCTCAATGTGGTGGTAAAAGGTTAGAATAAATATGTAAATAAACAAATAAATAATGCTTCCTAAATAGTTCTGCATTTTTTCTGAACATACAAAATGCAAAGAAATTTTCCTGCCCCCTCCTTTTTTTGCTTCTATACAGTTATGTTTAAATGATTTGCTAAAAACTTATTCAATTTGTCAGTAAGTATTACTTGAGATAAACTCAAACTAATTTTTACTTATGAATCAAATAGCACTATCTAGACTCAACTATTTGAAAATAATTCATTGATTTAGTGACAATGAGCCTCGACTACTACATATCATCTTTTGTCACTTGATGTTGCAATCTATATATAGTTCAAAAATATTTAGGTGTTAAAATTAGTGAGTGATGAGTAAAACTACTGTAATGTTGTCTTGTTTCTCCATTTTTCATTGTATCAGACTAGTTTCTGTTTCCCAAAAGATTTGACTTAGCTTTTATGACTTGTTGCATTTTTCTGCTTAGGGCATTTCTAGTGTTCGTTTAACCTTTGTTTTAATTTTTTAAGGGACTAAATTCTCTTTCTATGCCTTGCTTATAAATAGTTGTAAACAAGCACAATACCCCCTAACAAAGTCAGAGACATAACTGAATTAACTAAATATTTCATAAATTGTGCAATATTTTGTCTGATAAATACAGTCAGATGATAATTGCACAAAATGAAAGACTTTATATTCAGAAAGAGGGCATGTTATTACCATAAAAAAATGATTATTTCAGGATAGATACCTCTGGAAAAGTTAGAGGCTTCATCGTGTATGATCACTTAACTAGCACCAAGTCCTCAGATTTACTAGTTAAGAATACCCCTCTGGAGGGTGGGGTAGATAACATAATGGTTATGCAAACAGACTATCACGCCAGAGTTTCCGAAGTCCCAGGTTTGGTCCCGTACCATTATGCTATGGTTAAAAAAAAAGTAAAACAAACAAAAAAGAATACCACTCTGTAAAGAAAGCATAATTAGACCAGGCATTATATCATTATATATATAAACTTTTTTTTTAATGAGATACAGAGAGGAAGAACATAGCACTGTTTTACTAGTGTTGCTGGAGAGTAAACCCAGACCTGAGAGCCTCAGGCATTAAAGTCTTTTGTATAGCCATTATACTGTTTCTCCAGCCCAAAGCATTGAATTTTAATGGTGTTGTGCATCAAAAACTAGCTTGGTCCAGTTTCTTTTCATTCATTTTATTTTTTTCAAACAAAATTTTCTCTAAACCCTCAATGGACTTGCCTACAGGTTGTATTACAAAAAATTGCATAGTGATTACAATTCCTCAGCTACTTTGAAATTCAGAGAGTTCCATTCATTTCAGTGATTCTCAGGTAGGAAAACAGAAGCATGTAAAGCCAGTAGCTCTCATTCAATTTGGAAAATTTTAAGATAACCCTCAAGGGATTCAGTATTCTGGAGAGAAGAAGGAAAAATCTCAAGGACTGGAAATTCGTGAGAATTCCTTATCAGAGAAAATCTGGATATTGCTTTGAAATGTTATAGGAACGAAAATAGACTTTGAATAAATAATTAATAATTGATTTTTTTTCATTTTTAGATTTCTAGGTAGTCCACTGAAGACATACACTGTATGACTTCCCTTATTCAGTCATGGCAGTTAGGATATACAATAAATATATATGTATACATGTTGTTTTCCTGACCCCAAACTAATATTCATAGCCCGGTAGGTAGATATGATCTTTAAAAATATCAAACATAAGGAAAAAAAAAATGATGTAAAATGTGATGCAAAATGACACTTCATGCCCACAAATGATGGATAATAGATGAGTAAGAAGGTTTAGGGTCAAACAAAAGAGACATGAATTTGGAGGAAAGAGCAACTAAAAGTATAAGTCAACTCAAACTTTATGAAACATATTTTGAACCTTTGGGACACATATTTATTATTATTGAATTCATTACTGTGAAAGATATATTTATTTAGTTCTAAGGTACAATAACCATAGGGCCAGGTGGTGGTGTACCTCCTTGAGCACGCATGTTAGAAAGCACAAGGAATTGGGATCCCTAAGCCAGTGAAGCTCATGGGAGCTTCACGCCATATGCGCTTAACCCGCTGCGCTGCTCAGCTACCGCCCCACCCCGCATCTTGTTTGGATTTATGAAGTTAGTCCAAGGGCCAGGCAGTGGCCCACTTGGTTAAGCACACACTTTATAGCATGCAAGGATACAGGTTCAAGCCTGCAGAGAGAAAGCTTCAGGAATGGTGAAGCAGTGCTGCAGGTGTCTCTCTGTCTCTCTCCCTATTTCCCCCTTTCCTCTCAATTTCTATCTCTATTCAATAATAAGTAAGTCCATGAATTACTAATGATATGTCAATAATATATTCAATTTCACTTCTAAATCTTGTTATCTATAGTTCCCATTCTTATTTCATACCTGTGAATGTAGAGAAAGAAACATTAATTTGTCTTTGATCACCATTGATTAATTTACAAGTTTAACTTTGATTTTACATCTTCCAATTTTGTAGTCCTTCTTAGTAAAGCTCTTAATAGTTATGTGTTCATGATATTATTTTAATTTGTTTAATTAAATGTTTTCTTGTGTGCAATGTGCCCCTATGATTTAATTACATTTAATTAATTTTCTATTGTCTACATTTACAAAATGATATTTTAACTCAGTGGGTCATTACCACTAACCATCATCAAGATAAAAAAATAAAGACATATTTCTTTTAAATACATCTTGCAAAGAAAACACATTTTATTTGTTATCTCTTATACTTGTTCCTTGTGATAGCAGTCTCATAATAAATTCTTGTTTTCTTCATACCTGAAATTACATTTCAGAGGGGATAATAGAAATGAGAAGTATATATGTTCCTAGATTGAAATTAATTAAATGTTTCCCCCATAACTATCTTCAAAATATTAGTATATTTGACATTCAAGTAAACCATAGATCTTAAGCATTCCTAATAGTTGAAGAAGGTTTAGAATTAGCTGTGCAGCTTATCAGTTAATCAGAAGCTTGATAGCTATATCCTCTTAAAGAAAAAAACTATACACAAAACAAACATAAGCAAGAGAAAGCAGAAGGCAGCTTTTATCATTCACTTCCAGATTTTCTTTAATTGACTTTTAATAAGGGAGAACTATAAATGCCTTACTGAAATGCTTCCAAAAGCCCCAGAGCTTTGCTATCTCATAGCAAGTTTAGTGTTTTAAAGTGTTAAACAAAAGTATGTCTATCTGGACAAATTCATTGCACTACAGGAAAGGATTCTGGGGAAAGATGTGAGAGTGGTGGGACAGAGGAGTGTTGAGGCTCTAATACACAGTGATAGAAAAGGACTTATGTGGAGGGAGAGTGTTTTCCAGACACCTGTCATGGGAATATAAGAGGTTATATCTATGGGTCAACAACTGTAATCGAAACCATTTGACTCCATTCACCAGTAAGGTGAAAAAAAATATATATATATATATTAATCAAATTTGCTTCATTAAATGAGTTTTGACTATAGCAGCATACCATCTATCCAAGAGCAGAAGAAAAACTTTGCCACAGATTTGCATATTTGGAAAGTAAGTGAGACAAAGTCCTTAGCAAAAGGAAAACAAACAGACAAACAAACAAACAAAAAAAGATGAATTCTGGCAAAGCCACATTCCTTTATGGAAGTCCAGGGGAGACATTTACATCTTACTTTTATGCATTATCTATCTTATCAGGAAACTTCTTATACATTTGTTTAAAAATCCACTTTTGAGAGAGGGAGAAAAGTGTAGTGAGGTTAGATATTAAGTACTGGTAAGGATTAGCATGAATCATTGGCATATTATTTTTTCTTTTTTTTTTTTTGCCTAAGTAACAAAAGTTATATATATTCTCACATGTGCATTATCACAAAGTTCTTATCTAGATACTATCTATAAGTCTAAATTATATATATATATAATTTAACATATAATTTTATATATATATATATATATATATATATATATATATATATATATATATATATATAATCTTTATTTATTGGATGGAGACAGCCAGAAATCAAGAAAGCAGAAGGAGACAGAGAGGGAGAGAAAAAGCGAGACACCTGCAGTCCTGCTTCACCACTCACAAAGCTTTCCCCCTACAGGTGGGGACCAGGGAACCCGAGTCCTTGTGCATCATAACATGTGTGCTTAGCCAGGTGTGCCACCACTCAGCATCCCCCCCCCTTTTTTAAAATTTTGTTACTTGTCTTTATGCTTCTCTTGATCTTTGATACTTCATCTCTATTTAACAGGAACTATAATGGGAAGTAGCTCAGATAAAGGACTTAGGCACTATAGAGATGCCCTCAATTCAATCTTAACAAGATGATTTACAGTATTTATCAACTAGAAGAAGCAACTCAGAACTTCTAAGAGTATCTTTTCCTACCTAAGTCATCAGAAAATAGAAATGTAATCCAGTTTATTTCCTACAGCTAGGAGGAAGTTCCAGCACACCACATGCACATAGTATAGGCTCACTCAGCTGATGCTTGTTAATAAACATTTTCCATTAAAGTAAAATGCAAACTCCAGGGCAATACTACATTCATTAAGATCCACCCACTATCAAAATCTAGATAACTGAAATGCATGCATTTGGGAAACAAACAAATAAACAAATAAAACAGAATTAGCCAAACTGTTTTTAAGACTTTGTGAAAACTGTAGTGGTTATTGTGGTGAGTGCCATGTAAATGTATACCCTGTAATTGTTTAATCTTGTAAAGCACAATTAAATTATTAATAATTTTTGGGGGGGACTGGGTAGTAGCGTACCTGGTTGAGCGAACAGGTTACAGTGCTCAAGGACCTGGGTTTGAGCCCCTGGTCCCCACCTGCAGAGGGAAAGCTTTGCAAGTGGTGAAGCAAGGCTATAGGTGTCTCTCTTTCTCTTTCCCTATCTCCCCTACCCTCTTGATTTCTGGTTGTCTCTATGCAATAAAAATAATAATTTTTTAAATATTTTTTTTAAAGTACTCACTATGAAAACTTTACAAAACAAAAGACTAGACAGAACCCACCTGCTACTGTGAGCACAGCAGTTCTCCTCAAAGTAGAGCCGAGACTCTACACTGTGGCAACACACTGATAATAACTTTCATCTGGTTTATTGTCTTTGGAATGCACCATGCTGCTGATAAATAAACACCCATCTGGGAGTAGCTGGCGCCAATCAGCTGATGCCAGGTTTAAAAAGAAGTTCCATTTTTGCCCATTCAATTTTTTTGGAGAAGGCTCAGAGTGTAACAGAAACACTTCTGAATGAAAAAGTATCCACATGTTCCATAAAGAAGTACAATGGAGTGAATGTTCAAACACTGGCTTCTACTAAAATAATAAAGAAAACAGACAAGTTGAGCAAAACCTCCTATTTCTATAGGAAAAAAAAAAAGCATGTCAAATAATAGCAAAGAGTAACATCAACACAGTCCTACTAAATCTAAAACTTTATTTATTTTTACAAAAGCATTGCTTAGTTCTGGTTTATAATGCTATGGGGGGTTGAATTTGGGACCTAGGAGCCTTAGACATGTGAGTCTATATGCGTAATTGTTTTGCTATCCCACCACCTTCTAGCAATACATGTAATGCTGGGAAATTGTGCAGATGCAGTCACAACTGCCATGTTGTCTCAGGCTATTGCTAGTTCCTGCGAGAGTTGGGACATTCTCGGAGCGCCTGTTCCACCATGTTGTGCCCTCAAGGCATTGTCTATTCCCCGCAATAGTTGCAGTGCTTTGGTTACTCCTCCCCCTTCCCATTCTCTCGAGAGCTGCTCCCATAAAAGCCCTTCTCCTTCCGCACCTCTCTCTCTTGCCAGCACTTCACTTCAGTGTTTAGATGCAGGGAAGGTTGCTGTGTGAGGCAGCCCATTTTTGCTACCTCCACATGGCCCAACCTGCTTCTCTCTCACCCAACTCTGAGGTGCCAGCGCAAATAAAGATTTGTATTCCCTCTTTGCTCCGGATCTCCTCTCTCTCTTCTCCGTGGCTCAGCACAACAATGTGAGTTCTTCAATATATTCATACACTCAGTCTGTTCAGTTGCTAATCACAGGCAAATAGCTTGTGATTTAATCAAGCTATACGTTGTCATTTTTGTTTATAGGTGGATGGTTTACTCAAAGATAAAGAATATTTTTCTTACATAATTTGGTTAAAGGTACTAATAAGAAATCAGCAGACACATATATTTTTTTACAAATTTATTTTCATTTTATTTTCAATGTAGTCTACTACTTATAAGATGATCTCACTTATAACTGGTACTTAAAAAAACAAAGCCTGGGGGTCAGGCAGTAGCACAACGGGTTAAGTGCATATGGCAATGCTAAGCTCAAGGACCAGAGTAAGGATCTGGGTTCCAGCCTCTGGCTCCCCACCTGCAGGGAGTTGCTTCACAAGTGGAGTTGCTTCTTTCTCTTCCCCCTTTGTCTCCCCCTCCTCCCTCCATTTCTCTCTGTCTTATCCAACAACAAAGACATCAATAACAACAACAATAATAACTAGAACAATAAAACAACAAGGGCAGAAACAAAGGGAAAATTAATAAATAAATATTTTTTAAAAATAGTCTCTAGGAGCAGTGTATTCATAGTGCAGCCATGAAGCCCCAGCAATAACCCTGGAGGCAAAAGTAAAAACAATGTAATGACTATTGCAATAACTAATAACTAATAACTAATGCAATGACTATTGCAATAAGCAAGTTGAAACATTAAAATGATTAAAAGTGATAACTATTTTGGAAGTGTCCCATTACAAAGTTAGATATAGAAGCAAATAAATAGATGTGTACACATAAAATCTATATTGATAAACATGATAAAGATATAGATAGAGCCAGAAATACAGGGAACAAGATGAAGTTAAAAAAATAAATTGGGGGGCCAGGCGGTGGCACACCTGGTAAGAGCACACATTATACTGCACAAGAACACAGGTTCAAGCCCCTGGTCCCTACCTGCAAGGGATAGCTTCACAAGTGGTGAAGTAGGGCTGCAAGTGTCTCTCTGTCTCTCTTTCTGTCTCCCCCTCCCCTCCCAATTCCTTTTCTCTACTTAGTAATAAATAAAGAAAGAAACAAATCCTTTAAAAAGAATAAAATAAAATAAATTAGAGGGACAGGCCTGTTGACCGCAAACACTATCACTGGCAAGACTTGGATTCATTCAAGTACCTAGTCCCCAGTTGCTAGGGGAATCTTCACAAGTGCTAAAGAAGTGAGGCAGTAATCTCTATTTCTTTCTCCTCTTATCTTCTTCACCTGTCTTCTCAATTCTTCTTCCTTTACTATAAGAATAAAAGCAATAAACTAAAATTAGTTAACAAAATTTACAATAAGATAGACTTCTCCCTTCCCTTTCTTTTATCATTTGCTTCAGCCTCTTCTTAATTTAGCTGTTATTTCTTGATGTCTCTTACAATGCCTTTGAAGATACTTGAGAAAGTAAATGACTTAAAAGTATATGTGGCACTGAAGAGCCAGAAACACAGGCTACCCGAAAGACCACACAGAAAGTTGAGGTCTATATCTGACTGAAAGCATGGAGGTGACTTCCCTGAACATGCACCACTATAGAAGAGAGAGTGGCCCAGCGAAAGCCCTTCCTGTAGGACCAAGTCCTTTTATTATTAACAAGGTTTACAAAACATTAGAAATTCCAGATCTCTAGGGGTAGGATTAAGCAGGAACCTAAATAGACAATGGATGAAATATTAAATGGCTTAAACTAGGAAAGTTGTGGTAACTGAATCTAAAGCTAGTAGGTTTAAATTCAGCATGAGTGACTGATACATATTAGTAAGTCATTGACACACCTCTCAAAAAATAATAATAATAAAATATTTTGTGTCCCCAGGACCTGTAGGTGCCAGGAGCTGTTGCTCAATTACCTATTTATGTTTGAGAAATATACAGATAGCTAACTAGAAACAGACACTTTCAGGCGCAGAATTAGATAGTAAGCTTGGAGTCATGGACATTTGGTATGAATATTTCACAGCAGTACAAGTGTCTACAAGATTTATTTTTTCAGAAGTTTCACAAAAATTTTTGCTATGGTTTCCAATTGTTCATCAGCACCCCTAGTGAGGTATCTTGACTAATATGTCTGTTATTAAAAAAAAACAACACACAACTCATTTTGGATTTTGACCATGGTTTGTGGATGGATGCTATGGAAATAAAAAACAGAAACACAGCAACTAATCAGAGAAATTAGATCCTCTGTGCTATGTTAATTCCCCGATAGAAACCTATTCTGCATATAATTTAAAGATACAACAAAGTAATTTTTTTTCATTTCCATTTTCTGAAATACAGTGGATAAACTCAACCATCCACAAGATACAGTCCATTTTGCCAACTTCTGTCAGATGCCATATGAACTTGTCAAAAATATGTAGAAATTGGAACATCCCACGTTGTAAAATAGAAATTGCACATATTTATTGTAAATAATAACTGTCTATTTACTGTAGACTTAAAAGACTGTTCAGGAAGTGGGGCAGGGGGTAGCACAGCGGGTTAAGTGCACATGGCCCAAAGCAAGGGCCTGGCTTATGGATTCAGGTCTAGCCCCCTGGCTCCCCACCTGCAAGGTGTTCACTTCACAAGCGCTGGCTGAAGCAGGTCTGCAGGTGTCTATCTTTCTCTCCCCCTCTCTGTCTTCCCATCCTCCCTCTCAATTTCTCTCTGTTCTATCCAGCAACAATGACAGCAATAACAACAACAATAACAATGATAAACAATGAGATGAGGGCAAAAAAGGGAAAAAATAGCCTCCAGGAACAGTGGATTCGTAATGCAGGCACCAATGGAGGCCCAGCAATAAGCCTGGAGGCAAAAAAAAAGAGTAGCAGTAGCTGCAGAAAGAAAAAAATGTTTCAGGAGAGCTAGATACAATTCATGGGCATGGCAGTTTATGTAAATAACAATTTAATAGAGCAGAAAAATAGTTTCTTTTATACTAATTTAGCAATGAGTTACTGATTCAAAAATTTCTTTTTTTTTTTCTTGTTTCATCAACAGATTTCAAGACTGGACTGAATTGATTTTATGGAAAGAGAGAGAGAGAGTAGGAGAAAGAAGGAAGGACAGCAAAACATCAAATATCCTACAATTCAGTGGCTACTGGGCTAAAACCTGGGTCATATGAATTGTAAAGCTGGCACCCTCCCAGGTGAATGATCTTGCCAGTCCTTTGAGGTCTTTTTTGTTGTCTTTTTGAGAAAATAGAGTAAACTGTTTCTATAGTGTAGTTTCAGAAATGGGGCCATAAAATATATATAATAATTTAAGTAGATATAAAAATATAGCAAATGAGATTTGGGGTCTTCATGTTGGAATAGACTTGCCTAGTTTCTTCCAACATGAAGACCCCCAAATCTTATCTGCTATATTTTTACCTTTAGGTTCCTGATTATTAAACAATTTGCTCTGCTTTATATCTTAATGCTTTTCTTTAACTAAGTTGCAGATACTACCATGATGCCAACCTGACTTCCCTGGGCAGATGACCTCATCAGTGTGTCCTAGATCTCTACTTCCTCAGAGCTCTTCCCTACTAGGGAAAGATAGAAATAGGTTGGGGGTATGAATCAACCTGTCAACACCATTGTCTAGTGGAGAAGCAATTTACAGAAGCTAGACCTCCCACCTTCAGCACTCCATACAAATCTTTGGTAGGGGAGCTTCCAATGGGGAGGAGGGAAGATGAAACTCTGGTGGTGAGAATGTATGGATTTGCACTCCTTTTATTCCACAATCTTGTCAATCATTATTAAATCACTAATAAAAATAGATATCAAATAAGCAACTTATTTTGTTTCATTTGCTATTTTGCTGAGCTTTAAATTAATTATAAATACACAGACAACTCCCATAAGTACAATTTTTTTTTTAATTCCCCAGAGGGATAAAGAATAGGATAGCTTCCAATGAAAGGAATGAGATGCCGAACTCTGGTGGTGGCAGTTGTGTGGAACTATACCCTTATCCTACGGTCTTGTCGATCATTATTAAGTCAGTAAAAAAAAGAACAAGTATTTATGCAGTTACAATCATAGAGATTTACAAAAAAAAAAATCTCATTTTCTTTAATAAATTATTAGTTTTACTTCTTTGAATTATATTAATACTAATATTTACTTCGTTAAAATGCAGGTGTGCACAAAAATTAATTTTGTTCTCATTCACAGCATTCACATCCTGAAAGATTCATATAGCTTTTCAATACTTGGTTTGTTTTATTAAATTAGATCTTTGTGCATTTTTACCTAAATGTCTAAATATATTTCTCAATACTTTATTTGACAACCAATATTTGAGGATCTCAACTTATATAAGTTTATGAGACTACACATCATAACTATTCAGCATTATAATAAGATAAATCAGTTACCGCAACTCAGCTGAAACAAAATTATATGTAAATTGTTGACAGAATATTACTATGTGGATGAAACACCACTGAATCTTTTTTTATTTGCTAGGTCAAATCACTATTGATATGTGCCCCGACCAGTGGGGCGGTGAACAGGGGCTAGGAAACTAAAGACCTGGAATGACAGGGACAAGAGACACGAAAGAACGACAGCAAGACAGGTTTCTGATCAAGCTGCAAAATTTTATTGTGTTCACAGGCATTTTAAGGCTTTGGGGAAGGGGGACCATAGGGGGAAGGGGGAGGCAGAGATCGTAGTGGAGGGTCCCTTGCAACTATTTCTGTTAAACTATAACTATATGGTATGTCACTATAACTACATGGTATGTCAGTTTCTGGCAAACATCCTTCCTATGGGAATTATGTATGCTTTCACTATTATTAATTTGGAAACTATCTCAAAGCAAAATGTCTTAAATAATAATTTGTTAATATCTAAGGAACATGAGACCATACACGATTCATCTACCTCATGAATTCAGTATGAGTCACAACTTAAAGCTGGCTGTGCCTGGAATAACTTAGCTGGAGTCATTATATTCCATGTGGTTCATATCTTCTTTATTGTGAAACACATGGAAGCCAACATGGACATCTTTTCAATGAAACAGTAGAAGTAATAAAAATGCAAGCCGGGTTGGCCAGATAGCTCAGTTGGAATAGAGTCCTTACATTGTTATGGAAATCATCCAGGTCTGACCAAGGCATCTAACCACACTAGGAGAAGCTTTAGGACTCTGGTATCTTTTCTCTCTGTCTCTGTCTCTGTCTCTATCTTCAGATGGTTGGGATCAACCTGAAGTACTAAATCCAGTGATAAAGCTTATATATATATATATATATATATATATATATCAAGCAAAGCATACAAACTTAATATCTAATCTAGTCTTAGAAATTGAGTTTAGGGCAGACACTTCATGAGCAATGGAATAGGTCTTTAGGTGTCTCTCTTTCTCCCCCTCCCTACACTCTCAATTTCTCTTTGTCCTATCAAATAACATAAAAAAGGAATAAATGGTCACCAGGAGCAGTGGACTTATGGTGCAGGCACCCAGTCCCAGCAATAACCTTGATGGTAATAATATAAATGAATAAGCAAACAGACAAATGAAATTGAAGTCCCACTATAATTGGCAATCAATTAGACAACAGTGGCTGATTTCACCAAAATTAATTGCTTTCCACACATAGAAAGAGGATACCACAAAGGATGCAGATTAAATATGTGCTGATTGTTTTTCTTTTTTTTTTTTTTTACCAGAGCACTGTTCAGCTCTGGCTTATGTTGGAGTAGGGGAATGAACCTGGGACCTGAGCCTCAGGCAGGAGAGTCTGTTTGCATAGCCATTATGCTATTTACCCCCACCCGAAATATGTGCTGATTCTAACAACTCAAAGTTACTACAAAAACGAAAAGTCCGTTTTCATATGTTTTAAGCACATGATTAAAAATACCTCTATGAACTCACATGTAAACAAAGAAAATCCCGTTATACTAATGATGTTAAGTCTGGGAATTATATCCATGAGTAGAGTACATGCACCCTAAAAATGTATGTTAGATGCCTAATACTGCTATATGCTACAGTGAATAGTGCTCCAATCTTTCTCTTTCTCATAAAAACAAGTACATAAATCTAAAAAATTCACATAAACAGCCACTATCAAAATAAATTAATAATAAAATAAAATATCAATGTGCGACCAGTTTTCCATTAGATATGTAGTAACCAAAAGTAATTGAAGATTAAATTCATAACGATACACTCTTTGGAGGAATTACTGTGATTAAATTAAAAATAGAAAAATAATTGAAAATAACTTTGTAATCTGAATTTTGGATCAGATTTGAAAATATTGAGAAACTGTGACTGAAAAATTCAACTTATATGTACCTGAATATTAGAAATGCACCTATCTCTACAAATTTGACAGGGAGGGACAGAGGTAGATAATGGTAATGGTAATGGTAATGCAGAGACTTTCATGCTTGAGGCTCTAATGTTTCAGAGTCCCAGAGTCCCAGATTCAATCTCCTATACCACCATAAGCCAGAGCTGATCAGTGCTCTAAAAAATAAACAAACAAACAAAATGAATTTGATGGAAATTTCAGAATCAAGCAAAAACATGGTTTATATATAAGGTCATTTGCATATTTCAGGTGTGTGAATTCTACAACCTATTCAAAGTCTACTAGAAGTCTATGAATCACATTCACAAATACATAGGAATCATGGATAAACAGCACTGTTTAAAATTACAAAATTTGGGTTCATCAAAAGTTTGAAACATGAAGACTTAGGACAAACTGAATTCATGTGTAAGAATAATGGAGGACTATTAAAAGAAAGAAAAAAAAGAAACTATGTTAAGAAGCACCCAGTTGAGAGCATACTTTACCATGTGCAAAGATTGAGGTTTGAGACCCTGTGAAAGAAGGAGGTTGGGGAGGAGGAACAGGCTTCATAAACTATGAAACAGTTCTGCAGATGTCTCTGTTTTTCTCGACCACAATGTCTCTTCCTCTCCTTTCAATTTCTTTTTGCCCTGCCAAACAAAAATAAATGAATAAATAAGTAAAATAAAATAGAAGAAAAGAAAAAAAAAAACACCTTCAGGAGCAGTGACTTCACAGTGCAGTCAGTCACTGAGTCTCAGCCAAAAAAAAAAAAAAACTGTTCGATCCAGAAGATATCAATGTGAATGAACCTCTTTGAAATAATGATAAGTACGAAATATAAAACATACCATTCGTTTTTAAAGATGATACAATTCTTCAGAGAATAAAAATCACAAAAAGGGGCCCGGTTGGTGGCGCACCTGGTTGAGCACACATGTTACAATGTGCAAGGACCCATGTTCGAGCCCCCAGTTCCCACCTGCAGGGGGAAAGTTTTGCGAGTGGTGAAGCAGGGTTGCAAGTGTCTTTCTGTCTCTTTCCTTCTCTATATCCCCCTTCCTACTGGTTTCTGACTGTCTCTATCCAATAAATAAATAAAGATAATAAAAAACCTAAAACTCACAAAAAATGTCACTATATGCTTATATGCCATATATGATATGTGAAAACGCATGAGAATAAGTATTGTAGCAACGTATATTTTACTTGGAATAAAGCATGAGTATACTGTAGACATATGTCTACAAATATGATATGCAAAACTACTTATATCACATTAATAAAGTGAGAGTTAGTCAAAACTTCCCTCTCTCAACTTCCACAAAGGGTCAACCATCTTTGACCAAATGCTCTACACATGCTTTTTTCTTGTGAGGTATTTTATTTTCCCATTTAAATTTAAAATATTAAAGGGTCACCTCTAAGAGGAATACTTAGAGTTAATGGAAAAAGCTTTTAATAATGGAATAAAAATCATCAATTTAAGTCAATCATCAATTTAAAAGATATATAAAAAAGAAAATCATGGGACATATATTCAATGGAGTACTACTCATCAGTTAAAATATTAGAATGTGTACTTTGAGACTAAGTGGATGGAACTTGAAGTGATTCTGCTTAGTGAAGTAATTAAGAAGTGAAGGGCCAGTATGATGATTTTACTTATATGTGAAATATAGACATATGCACATGGAAAAAGAAAAAAATATATATATAGTCAACCTTTATCTATTACCATGGGGGAAAAAAACTGGTAGTTAGCATTGAAGATGGCTGGGTGCACAAAACTTCAGAATAGGAGTGGTGGGAACTATACCCCTATTATCTTATAATTTTGTATGTTACTGTCAAATCATTAATAAAAATAAATATTAGTAAGGGGGTTCCCGGATGATGGCAGACTGAGAAGCTGCTAGTGGCTTGAGCTCTGACCACATCTTCTGCAAACGGTAGGATTTTCTGCCTTTAGTAGGCCAGTCAATTAGGGGTCCTAGCAGTGACACCAAGGAGGTGACTATAACTTAATTTGGGTTAAAAAATAGAGTAGAAAAAAAGAGAAAAAATTTTTTTCTTTTAAATTATTAATCCCAAAGCGCACCTCCTACCCCTTAACCCCCCCCCAATAACCAGTCCCTGGGGACCAGCTCCTAGCAAGCTCCCCTGCTGAGCTTCTTTATTTACAAAGATTCCTGTCCCACCAGGGAGTATCATTCATTCTAAATCTATACCCTTCTGAAACCTCTGGCCTTTTTTCTTTCTAAGTAGCCACCCCCCCACCCCACCCCTCATAGCTAATTAAGTAACTAAAAATAAATAAATAAATAACTCTTTCCTTTCAATGCTCTTTTATGACTGTTCTTTTTTCTTTTTTCTCTCTCTCTTTCTTTTTTTTATTTTTCTCATTCTTGTCATCCTTTCTTCCTTAATACTACAGCTTCCAAAGCCACAGGCACCATCCCCCACACAACCAAACAGTGTGCTTTCATTGAATTCACTGATACACGTTTGGGAATTATTTTGGGGAAGAATTCTGACTCAGAGTGAACTCTCACTGCGAGTATCTCTGCTCAACTTCCCTTCCTCCTTTAGCTACCCCTAGAATATACAGTGGATAGCAGATTTGCATAACTGTCTATGTCAGCTATCCTTGTCTAGTCCTGAGGTTTTTTTTTTTTAATTATTTTTTTCTTTCTCGACAATCAGCTGCCTCTGATCATGAGGTTTGAGGTAATCTGGGACAGGATTTTTTTTTACCCTGCTCTATTTTATTATAATATTATATAAAGGCATCTATCTCCCCCCCCCCCTTTAGGTTGATCAGAATTAACTCCTAGGATATCTTTCATTGCTAGGGTAGTGGGCATCTTATCTATTGTGGGAAGAACTTGTCTCGTTACTCCTACCTCCTGTACAGACTCTACCCTTCCTCCTCCTAGCTAATTAAAAAATTAAATTAAATTAAATTAAAAATAAAGTAATCAAAAAAAAACTTTCATTTCACTGCTCTTTAATTACAGCTCTTTTTCTTTTTTTTCTCTATTCTCTCTCTTGTTTCTTTTTTCTTTTTTTTTTATCTTGTCATACATTTCTTCCTTCCTTCTTCTTTCCATTTTTGAATTATTTTGGGGAAGAAATCTGACTCAGAGTGGACTCTCTATGTGTGTATCTCTGCTCTACTTCCATTTCTCCTCTTGATACCCCTAGAATATGCAATGGATAATAGATTTGCATAACTGTCTATTCCTGCTATCCCATCTTTCTTTTCTCTTTCTTCTTCACTGGGATTTGGTTACTATTTTTTCACGGACTGGAGACATTGTTTGGTTAACTGGTAGTGATTAAACTGCTTCAATACTTGCTTCAGTTGCTACTGTAATTCCTGAGGTTGGTGAGTGCAATTGTCATAAAGGTATTTAGTACAGTGTTGCTTGTACTCAAGACACAACAACTGAGGAACAAGAGAGCATAAAAAAAGAAATACATAAATAAAAAATGGGTAGATCAAAAACAAATAAAACTTCTACTCCAATGAATGAAGACAAGAGCCCAGAAGAAACTACAAATCAGCCAGAAGTAACCATAGATAAGAAAAGTATGCAAGCAATAATAAACTTATTAATCACACAAATGAAAACAACATTGGAGGAAAGGAATGGCAGTATTAGGGAAACAACAGATGAGAACCCAAGGAAAATACTGATTATCTTGAGGCAATTAGAGAACTTAAAGCTGAAATAGCTGTAATGAAGAAAGAAGCTGAGGCAAGGGAAAGCAGACTAACAGAAGCAGAAAACAGAATTAGTCAGACAGAGGATGAGTTAGAGAAAACTAAGAAAGAGGTGAAAGAGCTTAAAAAGAGATTGAGAGACACTGAAAACAACAACAGAGACATATGGGATGATCTCAAAAGAAGTAACATTCCGATAATTGGCCTGCCTGAGGAAGAAAGAGAGGAAGGGGAAGCAAACATTCTAGAGGAAATAATAGAAGAAAACGTCCAAGACCTGAATAACAGAAAGGACATCAAGATTCAAGAGGCCCACAGAGTTCCAAACAGAATCAACCCAGACCTGAAGACACTAAGACACATCACAGTCACAATGAGAAGGAGTAAGGATAAAGAAAGGATCCTAAAGGCTGCAAGAGAGAAACACAAAGTGACATACAGGGGAAAACCCATAAGATTATCTGCAGACTTCTCCACTGAAACTCTAAAAGCCAGAAGAGAATGGCAAGATACCTACTGAGCCCTGAATGAAAAAGGGTTTCAACCAAGGATAGTAAATCATGCTAGACTTTCATTCAAACTAGATGGATAGATCAAAACCTAATTAGACAAACAAGATAAAGGAGGAAACCATCACCAAACCAACCCTGAAAGAGGTTCTAAAAGACCACTTATAAACAAAAACATCACTATAATAACAGCAATATATCAGAGAAAACAAAAATTTATTTTGAACATTGGCACTACAGTACATTAAATCCATAATATCAATAAATGTCAATGGCTTAAACTCACTCATCAAAAGGCACAGAGTGGGGGGATGTATCAGAAAACATAATCCAACCATATGCTGCTTGCAAGAATCCCATCTGTCACAACAAGATAAATACAGACTTAAAGTGAAAGGATGGAAAACTATCATACAGGCTAACGGACCACAAAAGAGGGCAGGAACAGCCATTCTCATCTCAGACACGATAGATTTTAAATTAAATAAAGTAATAAAAGATAGGCAAGGACATTACATAATGATTAGAGGATCAATCAGCCAAGAAGACTTAACAATTATTAGCATCTATGCACCCAATGAGGGACTATCTAAATACGTCAAGCACTTACTGAAAGAATTTCAAAAATACATCAATAGTAATACAATAATAGTGGGAGACTTCAATACCCCACTCTCACACTTAGACGGATCAACAAAGCAGAGAACCAACAAAGATACAAGAGAATTGACTGAAGAGATTGACAGACTAGACCTTTTGGACATTTTCAGAGTCCTTCACCCCAAAAAAACTGGAATACACCTTCTTTTCAAATCCACATAACACATACTCAAGGATAGACCACATGTTAGGCCACAAAGACAGCATCTATAAATTCAAGAGCATAGAAATCATCCCAAGTATCTTCTCAGACCGCAGTGGAGTAAAACTAACATTTAACAACAAACAGAAAATTATTAAAAGTCACAGAATTTGGAAAATAAGCAACATACTCCTTAAGAACCACTGGGTCAGAGATTCACTCAAGCAGGAAATTCAAATGTTCCTGGAAACTAATGAAAATGAAGACACAACCTATCAAAATATTTGGGACACAGCTAAAGCAGAACTGAGAGGGAAACTTATAGCCATACACTCACATATTAAACACCAAGGAAAAGCTCAAATGAATGACCTTACTGCACACCTCAAGGACTTAGAGGAAGAGGAACAAAGGAACCCTAAAGCAACCAGAAGGACAGAAATCACTAAAAATTAGAGCAGAAATAAACAACATCGAAAATAAAAGAACCATACAAAAGATGAATGAAGCCAAATGTTGGTTCTTTGAAAGATTAAACAAAATTGACAAACCCCTAGCCAGACTCACCAAACAAAAAAGAGAGAAGACTCAAATTAATAGAATTGTAAACGATGGAGGAGATATCACAAATGACACCACAGAAATCCAGAGAATCCTGCGAAACTTCTATAAAGAACTATACGTCACCAAGCTAGAGAATCTGGATGAAATGGAACAATTCCTAGAAACATATAGAAACATATGCCCTTCCAAAACTGAACCAAGAAGAACTACAAAATCTAAATGCACCAATCACAGAAAAAGAAATTGAAACCATCATTAAGAATCTCCCCAACAACAAAAGTCCTGGACCAGATGGCTTCACAAATGAATTCTACAAATCTTCCAGGAAACAGTTAGTACCCATACTTCTTAAGCTTTTCCATAAGATTGAAGAAACAGGAATACTCCCTTCCACCTTCTATGAAGCCAACATCACCCTGGTACCAAAAGCTGATAAGAAAGAACAAAAAAGGAAAACTACAGTCCAATATCTCTGATGAACATAGATGCCAAAATATTAAACAAGATCTTGGCCAACTGGATGGAGCAACATATCAGAAAGATTGTTCATCACTACCAAGTGGGATTCATCCCAGGAATGCAAGGCTGGTTCAACATCCATAAGTCAATCAATGTCATTCACCACATCAATAAAAGCAAAGCCAAAACCACATCTATTGATTATCTCAATAGATGCAGAGAAAGCCTTTGACAAAATCTGACACTCATTCATGCTCAAAACTCTACAAAAAATGGGAATAGATGGGAAATTCCTTAAGATAGTGGAGTCTATATATATAGCAAATCTACAGCCAACATGATACTCAGTGGACAGAAGCTGAAAACATTCCCCCTCAGATCCGGGAGTAGATAGGGCTGTCCACTGTCACCGTTACTCTTCAACATAGTATTGGAAGTTCTTGTCATAGTAGTCAGGCAAGAGAAAGAAATCAATGGAATACAGATTGGAAGGGAAGAAGTCAAGCTCTCACTATTTGCAGATGATATGATAGTATACTTAGAAAAACCTAAAGAATCCAGTAGAAAATTACTGGAAGTTATTAGGCAATATAGCAAGGTATCAGGCTACAAAATCAATGTACAAAAATCAGTGGCGGGGAGTCAGGCGGTAGCGCAGTGGGTTAAGTGCAGGTGGGGCAAAGCACAAGTACCGGCATAAGGATCCCGGTTCGAACCCCGGCTCCCAACCTGTAGGGGAGTCGCTTCACAGGCGGTGAAGCAGGTCTGCAGGTGTCTATCCTTCTCTCCTCCTCTCTGTCTTCCCCTCCTCTCTCCATTTCTCTCTGTCCTATCCAACAACGACATAAACAATAATAACTACAACAATAAAACAACAACGGCAACAAAAGGGAATAAATAAATAAAATAAATATTTTTAAAAAATTAGTGGCATTTCTTTATGCAAACACTAAATCTGAAGAAGAAGACATCCAGAAATCACTCCCATTTACTGTTTCAGCAAAATCAATCAAATACCTAGGAATAAAGTTGACCAAAGAAGTGAAAGACTTGTATGCTGAAAACTATGAGTCACTACTCAAGGAAATAGAAACTGATACCAAGAAATAGAAAGATTTCCATTGCTCATGGATTGGAAGAATAAATATCATCAAAATGAATATTCTCCCCAGAGCCATATACAAATTTAATGCAATACTCATCAAAGTTCCACCAAGCTTCTTTAAGAGAATAGAACAAATATTGCAATCATTTATCTGGAACCTGAAAACACCTAGAATTGCCAAAACCATTTTGAGGAAAAGAAACAGAAATGGAGGCATCACACTCCCAGACCTTAAACTATGTTATAAAGCCATCATCATCAAAACAGCATCGTAGTGGAACAAAAATAGGCACACAGAGCAGTGGAACAGAATTGAAAGCCCAGAAATAAATCACCACACCTATGGACATCTAATCTTTGATAAGGGGGCCCAAAGGATTAAATGGAAAAAGGAGGCTCTCTTCAAAAAATGGTGCTGGGAAAACTGGGTTGTAACATGCAGAAGAATGAAATTGAACCACTTTATCTCACCAGAAACAAAAATCAACTCCAAATGGATCAAAGACCTAGATGTCAGACCAGAAACAATCAAATATTTAGAGCAAAACATTGGTAATACAGTTTCCCACCTACACCTCAAGGACATCTTTGATGAGTCAAAACCAATAGCAAGGAAGACTAAAGCAGAAACAAACCAATGGGACTACATCAAATTGAAAAGCTTCTGCACATCCAAAGAAACTATTAAACAAACAAAGAGACCCCTGGGAGAAGATCTTCACATGCCATACATCGGACAAGAAACTAATCACCAAAATATATAAAGAGCTCAGCAAACTTAGCATCAAAAAAGCAAATGACCCCATCCACAAATGGGCAGAGTATATGAACAAAACATTCACCACAGAGGAGATCCAAAAGGCTAACAAACATATGAAAAACTGCTCTAGGTCACTGATTGTCAGAGTAATGGAAATTAAGACAACACTAAGATACCATGTCACTCCTGTAAGAATGGCATACATCAAAAAGGACAGCAGCAATAAATGCTGGAGAGGTTGTGGAGACAGAGGAACCTTTTTACATTGCTGTTGGGAATGTAAATTGGTACAGCCTCTGTGGAGAGCAGTCTGGAAAACTCTCAGAAGGCTAGACATGGGCCTTCCATATGATCCAGTAATCCCTTTCCTAGGGTTATACCCCAAGAACTCCATAACACCCAACCATAAAGAGCTGTGTTCTCCTATGTTCATAGCAGCACAATTCATAATAGCTAAAACCTGGAAGTAACGCAGGTGCCCAACAACAAATGAGTGGCTGAGAAAGCTGTGGTATATATACACAATTGAAAACTATGCAGCTATCAAGAACAATGAACCCACCTTCTCTGGCCCATCTTGGACAGAGCTAGAAGGAATTATATTAAGTGAGCTATGTCAGAAAGATAAAGATGAGTTGGGATGATCCCACTCATCAACAGAAGTTGAGGAAGAAGATCTGAAAGGGAAACTAAAAGCAGGACCTGATCAAATTGTAAGTAGGGCACCAAAGTAAAAACCCTGTGGTGAGGGGTAGACATGTAACTTCCTGGGACAGTGGGATGTGGGAGTGTGTGGGAGGGAAGGGTCACAGTCTTTTGGTGGTGGGAATGGTGTTTATGTACACTCCTAGTAAAATATAGTCATATAAATCTCTAATTAATACGAGAGGGGGAAAATTAATTGTATGTCTCAAAGTTTTTCAAAACACAAACTGAATCTTTTTAATATATAGTCTGTGTAATTGATATGCAGACTCTCTCAAAAGCCTAGACCAAGTAGATTAGAAGCAACCAATAGCACAGCTATATAAAAGATATTGGGTACTGTACAGCAAACCATAACAAAAGGACTTTTCAAAGTTACCCAATTACCAAATAATGTGATGATAACATTAACTATCGATTGTCTTTTTGAACCCTAAGACAGCAGGAACCTCACATCTCCACTATAGAGCCTCTACTTCCCCCAGTCCTGGAACCCTTGGATAGGGCCCACTTTCCCTTATGCCTCTCCCAATCCATATCAAATAATATTGCATCTGCCAATCACAACCTAATCAACACAACGATTGCCACCTCAACATGCTTCACTTCAGACTGTGTCCAGACACTTCACGTGTGGAATGACAACCCTTCAGCTTCATTACTCGGGTGAGTCCTTTCCTTTCATAGTATACTCTAATTTCATATCAGGTGGTGTACTTTCTAACAAAGTCCCAAAACCTAGATATATACCAGTTTCTGTGAGAGAGAGCATATGTTCACAAGTATCCATAAACTACTGCAAAATATATACCTGAAAGCATAAGTACACTAGAGTATGCAGTGAGTATCCTCCTAACACTTCCTCTCCACTATTCCAAGCTTTGGGTCCATGATTGCTCAACAACTTGTTTGGCTTTGTATGTTAACTCTCTTTTCAATCAGCGGGTTCCTGATGTCATCAGGATGCCTGCCAGGCTTCCCTGGACTGAAGACCCCACCAATGTGTCCTGGAGCTCCGCTTCCCCAGAGACACACCCTACTAAGGAAAGAGAGAGGCAGACTGGGAATATGGACGAACCAGTCAACTCCCATGTTCAGCGGGGAAGCAACTGAAGAAGCCAGACCTTCTACCTTCTGCAACTCACAATGACCCTGGGTCTATGCTCCCAAAAGGATAGAGAATGGGAAAGCTATCGGGGGAGGGGTTGGGATATGGAGATTGGGTGGTGGGAATTGTGTGGAGTTGTACCCCTCCTACCCTATGGTTTTGTTAATTAATCCTTTCTTAAATAAAATAAAAAAAGAAAAACAGTAAATAAATAAATAAATAAATATTAGTAAAACAGTGTGTATCACCCAAATATGTTAGCAATGGCAATCAAAAAAAAAAATACAGCTTAAATACTTTAGAACTTAAAAAAAATACAGTAAAAAATAAAATTAAAAAATTATCATATTAAAATAAAATTCTCAAAAAAGGTTAGGAAATATATGATATTCATATAAAAAACATTTCTGGGGACAGGTGGTGGTGCACCTGTTTATGGACCCAGGTTCAAGCTCCTGGTCCTCTACCCACAAGGGGAAAGCTTCCCCAGTGGTGAAGCAGGACTGCTGGTGTCTCTCTGTCTTTCTCTGTCTCTATCTCTATGCTCATTTCAATTTCTCTCTGTCTCTATCTAGTAAATAAATTAAACTATTTAAAAAACAAAAATAATTATTTCTGAGCCTCCATTATCTAAAATAAACAAGAAAATGAAGTAGAAAACCAATTATAATTTCCTGGTTACCACGCACACAAGAAAATATTGGGGGAAAAAATGAACATTTTTTCCTTGAATTTGAACTGAGGAAAAAAACTACTATAGAGAATTAAATAATATGAAGAAAAGCTTACTCTCCTGGTTTCTTATATTATTTTGAAATAATATTTGCTTGGGCTGCATTTACATAAGCAATTGGCCTACTGAAGCAGAGCCAAATTCAATTTCGTTGCTGCATAAAAGAATGTGCTGCAACATTTTAATGGTTTGTTCCCTCATGAATTGTCAAGGCCACTTAGGGAATGGCTTTGAGTATCTTAAGAGTCTAGAATGCAATGGAAAATTTTTTTTGTGTGTTCAACAAACACTTGTTATATACTAATTTGTCTTATTTTGTTAGGTCAATATTGTGAACTGTAACAATATAGATATGGGTCACAAGTGCCACTTACTCTTCAGAAGACAGCATACAGAGATGAGAAAAAAAGTGTAAATAGAAGTGGTAATTGGTATATGTCATTTTTGCAGAACAAGTTCTGAGAATTCCTTGTATTTCCCAAAAACTGCAGAGATATATTTATTATTATTATTATGTCTTTATTTATTTATTTAAGAAAGGAGACATTAACAAAACCATAGAATAAGAGGGGTACAATTCCGCACAATTCCCATAACCCGATCTCCATATCCCCTCCCTTCCCCTGATAGCCTTCCCACTTTCTATCTCTGGGAGTATGGAACCAGGGTCATTGTGGATTGCAGAGGGTGGAAGGTCTGGCTTCTGTAATTGCTTCCCCGCTGAACATGGGTGTTGACTGGTCGATCCATACTCCCAGTCTGCCTCTCCCTTTCCCTAGTAGGGTGGGGCTCTGAGGAAGTGGAGCTCCAGTACACATTGATGGGGTCCTCTGTCCAGGGAAGTCTGGTCAGCATCTTGCTAGCATCCTGAACCTGGTGGCTGAAAAGAGAGTTAACATACAAAGTCAAACAAATTGTTGAACAATCATGTACCTAAAGACTGGAATAGTGCAGATGAAGTGTTGGGGGCTATTCCCTGCATGCTCTTGTGTACTTCTGCTTTCAGGTATGTATTTTTCCCCTAGTTTATGGGCACATGTGAACCTATGCTGTATCTCAGGGGACCTGGACTATATCTAGGTTTGGGGACTTTATTGGGGAGTGGACCACCTGGAATGGAATTAGAGAATACTATGAAGGGAAAGGTCTCACCCGAGTGATGAAGCTGAAGGGTTGTCATTCCACACCTGAAGTCTCTGATCACAGTCTGAAGTGAAGCATGCTGGGGAGGCACTCGTTGCATTGATTAGGTTGTGATATGCGGATGCAATATTATTTGATTTGAATTGAAAGCAGCATGCAGAAAAGTGGGCCCCACCCTAGGGTTCCAGGACTGGAGGAAATATAGACTCTATAGTGGAAATGTGAGGTTCCTGTTGTCTTAGGGTTCAAGAATACAATGGATAGTTATTGTTATTGTCACATTATTTGGTGATAGGGTTCACTTTGGAAAGTCTCTTTGTTAGGGTTTGGGGTATATCATTATTTCTAAATGGAGTACCTATTTGAAAAGTTCTAAGAGAGGATATTATTTGGGGGTGCAGCTTCAAAACAGGAACATTTTTTGAGAAAAGCAATGAACAAGAATGCCACTGGGAAAGAAAGTAAAAGTAGAAATGTAGCCATGGAAAAGGGTATGAAAAATTATTATGTAATAGATAAGCTTGACTTAAGGTTTTGTGTCATAATGATGAATGATAAAGTGAAACATAAAGATCAGTTTAAAATGAGTTCTATAGTGGCTTTCCTATTTTAAATTTCTTCTTACTGAAGAAAAAGTAAAAACTTATTGAAAATTGGGATATATGAAAGCATTAGGAAAGTCAATTATGACAGCAGTGATCAAAAGGATGATAAGAATTCCCATGGAATTAATTTGGTAACTTTCTGCATCATTCAATACTCAGTTTTCTAACTATTGACCCATTAGTTCAGTATATAAAACTAGGGTCGAGGTCATTCCTGGTAGTAATGGTAACACTCAAGCAACTAAGCATCTCAGAAGGCATCAGAATTTTCAAAAATATGACCATCAATATTTTAACTTCATCATTCAGAGTTGTCAACTTGCTTGTACAAACTACAACTTCTAACATAAAATCCATAGGTAATAAAATATCTTTGAATATTATCATAATTTATAGCATTCTGTTTTCTTTCCTGATATAGTTATTTGAGTTAATCTATGTTAAACTCTAAGAACAGTGCTTGATGACACATGTCAACTTCATGTGACTTCAACTATCAATGCTAATGTCATTGCTATTAATACTAAATATAAATCTACATTCCCCTTTAAGTTATAGATGTGCTTGATTACACTGACATACCCTGTAAAATGTAGTCTAACATTTTATGCTCAGTGTAAGAATAATATGCTCGCTAAAAATTTATTGGTATATTAGAATAGAAAAGATTTCTGTACATTTATTATAATGGGTTTATGTGACTACTACAGTGTAAGACAATGAATATATAGTTATCATCTAAAAACTATCAAAGTATTGCTAATTTACATTCCCTTGTGACCTATATCAAATGTTTTATTTGAATTACAATAAACTCACACTGTAATAAACTAAAAATAGGTTTTTAATTTGCATTCTTTTGCAATGTCAGACGCATTAGAGTGAATACACTCTAGAATAAATAAAAAGATCAAAAACAAGACTATTCTAGCTCATAAAAACTGAAGCAAGAGAGGATTTGGTTAGTAAAACAAAGAAAAGATGATGTCTGTAGCGAGTCATATATGATTTTATCAAAGTAGCTCCTAGCAGTCATTGTGGAGAGAAAAGGGTTGGGGTTAAATGAGAGAGGGAAAGGAGAGAGAAGAAAAGAGAATAATGTAGAAAGAAAATAAATAGAATATTAAATACAGGCTATTTACCAATTTCTGGACTTTGAATATAAAACAATTAATTTATAAAATGTAAAACTATCAAAAATATAAGTGCTGATTCATCCCCCCTCATAGCAACACATCAAGTGAGTGTATATTCAAACTCATGTGTAAGTAGTTCGAAATACAACATAACATCATGAGAAAGTCTTTCTTATTCTGCATACCATAGAAACATGGTTTGTTGACCTGCGCAACTTAGATTTTTCTCCTCATAAAAGATGATGTATTCAGAGCAACCTCTACAAATGACTAAAATAAACAGCATGAATCAGTGTTATTATACGTTTTAATATATGTGACCGATATATATTCAAATTATAATGTAATTAAAATACATTTACATTTTTATACTCTACTAACTCTAGACTGAGATATATTTATGTGATATGTGTAAAAACTATGCTTCAATGTGTTAACAAAAACGTTTTAAGAAATCATTTTGTTGGAAAAATATTTACTCATAAAGCAAGTGTTCTCACATGTGTACAATTTCATATCTCCAAATAACGTAATATACTACTGTCATTTATTTACGTTTCCAGGAGGTGGTTCAGTGGTAACATGCATGCCTTTTATGCATAAGGCTTTGATTAGAAAAACCAGCACAACATTAAGAACAGAACCAAGGCTAAAAAGTTTCAGAGTTTCATGAATGATGGAGTAGTGCTTTGGTGTTTTTCCCTTCTTCTAGTCTCTCTCCTTCACATTGTTCTGTGCCGGGATAGCCTGAGGGTACTTCTTCCCGAGCTAGTGCTCTCTGGCTTGGAGAGAAGTCAACTGGAGCCGATCTAGGCTGCTGCGTGGGAGAGGGATCAGGAACTCCTGCCGCACTAACTTCCGCAGGAGATACACTCTGGAACTCTCGGAGCTGGAAAGCAATTTCCAAGTGTCTTTAATCAGAAGAGCAGCTGTTTTTATACTCTCCAAGTAGGGTGGAAACAGGATGTGATATAGAGAGGATGGAGAGAAAAGTGACTAGTGAAAATCAGAGTGTGACAAGGAGGGGGCGGAACAGGAGAGAATCCTATCACTGAACCACCAATGCCCTGGAGGGAGTGCTTTATGTAAATGTAAAAGTGATTTATGTAAATAGACCAAAGCTTTGAATGGGATCAGTAAATCCCTATATAGGCATATGGTTAAGCAGAAGCCAGGGGGAGGTGGCATACTACCCAACAGTTCTGTTGCTAAGACTATGACATAGAATTCGTTCTTGTCACGGGTGTGAGAAGTCTGGGTTTATTCATCACACTGCATGCTAAACAAACAAATAGTTCAGGCAAGAGAGCTTACTTAATGTACCTGCTTTGTCATGTGTAGGATCCAGGTTCCTGTCACTACTACCATTGAAACATCAAGGATGTTCCAGTGCTGTGGTGTCGTGTGTGTGTGTGTGTGTGTGTGTGTGTGTGTGTGTTACAGTTTTATAATGTTATTTTATTTATTTTTAATATAGCAGGGATAAATTGAGAAAGGAGGTTGGGGGGCAGAGGGAGAAAAAATAGAAAACCTACAGCACTATTTCACCATTTAAAAAAATTTTCCCTTTTGTTTCTCTTGTAGTTTTTTTTTTTTTTTTCATTATTGTTGTTATTATTGATGTTGTCATTGTTGGATAGAACAGAAAGAAATGGAGAGAGGAGGGGAAGACAAAGATAGGAAGACAAAGGGAGAGAAAGATAGACACCTACAGGCCTGCTTCACTGAATGTGAAGTGACTCCCCTGCAGGTGGGGAGCCAGGGGTATTTAACTGGGATCCTTACTCTGGTCCTTGCGCTTTGTGCCACAACTCCCAATTTCACCATTCTTGAAGCTTCTGCTCTGCATGAGGAGGCCAGGGTCTTGTGTCCTGGTTCTTGTGCACAGTAAAGTGTTCACTCAACCTCATGCACACTGTGGTGTCTTATCTTCTCTTACTCTGTCTATCCTCCTTTCTTTTTCTATTTATTTATTTGTTTATTTTAACCATAGCACTGCTCAGCTCTGGCTTAAGATAGTGTGGGGGATTGAACCTGGGACTTAGGAGCGTCAGACATGAAAGTCTCTTTGCATAACCATTATGCTATCTCCCCTGCTCCCCTCTTTTTGTATTTGAAATAAAGTTGGCTCAGAGAACTGAAGCCTAGACAACAATAATTTTGAACCCTAAGACAGCAGGAACCTCACATCTCCACTATAGAGCCCCTACTTCCCCCAGTCCTGGAACCCTTGGATAGGGCCCACTTTCCCGTATGCCCCTCCCAATCCATATCAAATAATATTGCATCCACCGACCACAACCTAACCAATGCAAAGATTACCACCTCAACATGCTTCACTTCAGACTGTGTCCAGAGACTTCATGTGTGGAATGACAACCCTTCAGCTTCATTACTCGGGTGAGACTTTTCCTTTTATAGTACACTCTAATTTCATCTCAGGTGGTTCACTTTCTAAGAAAGTCCCAAAACCTAGATATACACCAGTTTCTGTGAGAGAGAGCTTATGTTCACGCGTATCCATAAACTACTGCAAAATATACCTGAAAGCAGAAGTACACTAGAGTTTGCAGTGAGTACCTCCCTAACACTTCCTCTCCACTATTCCAAGCTTTGGGTCCATGATTGCTCAATAATTTGTTTGTTAAACCAAAAGAAACAGAAGGGGTTTTTAAAGCATACCAACAGTATGTTAACTCTCTTTTCAATCACCAGGTTCCAGATGCCATCAGGATGCTAGCCAGGCTTCCCTGGATTGAAGACCCCACCAATGTGTCCTGGAGCTCAGCTTCCCCAGAGACACACCCTACTAGGGAAAGAGAGAAGCAGACTGGGAGCATGGACTGACCAGTCAATGCCCATGTTCAGAGGGGAAGCAATTACAGAAGCCAGACCTTCTACCTTCTGCAACCCTCATTGACCCTGAGTCCATGCTTCCAGAGGGATAGAGAATGGGAAAGCTATCGGGGGAGGGGGTGGGATATGGAGATTGGGTGGTGGGAATTGTGTGGAGTTGTACCCCTCCTTACCCTATGGTTTTGTTAATTAATCCTTTCTTAAATAAAAAAAAATAAAACAAAAACAAATAAAGGTTATTTATATGTAATTTTTTTTTTTTTGCCAAACCGTTCTATTTCCATGACTTTCAACTGGAAGAATCAATTTTGACATCAAAGTATTAATGCAGATTGTTTGAAGT
This sequence comes from Erinaceus europaeus, assembly GCF_950295315.1. Taxonomy (NCBI): domain Eukaryota; kingdom Metazoa; phylum Chordata; class Mammalia; order Eulipotyphla; family Erinaceidae; genus Erinaceus; species Erinaceus europaeus. Next base: position 163,215,114 of record NC_080164.1, read on the forward strand.
TTCTTAGGGAAATTCTCCTTACCTTTTATTTATGTACTTATCTATTTATTTATTTATTTATTTATTCCCTTTTGTTGCCCTTGTTGTTTTATTGTTGTAGTTATTATTGTTGTTATTGATGTCATTGTTGGATAGATCCTCGCCAATTGACCAATAAGAACGCGTTTGGCAAAGGATAGCCCCTCAACATTAAGTTGGAGGACTCGAAGAGCAGGACCAACAGCTTGAAAGCTGGCAGGACTGCTTGTTGCTGGCTTTGAAAGTGACTGGGATCCATGTGGATTCAGTTGGCTAGGAAGGATCGTCAGTTTCCCCAATGAATGGGTACTCACGAGATGATCCAATGCATCCTGCCTCCATGGGTGGCCAACACTATATCGTTTCTTCTCCAAAACAGAAGATTCTGGGTGCATCTGGGTGACAAGTCTAGCAGATGGAGACTTTTCTCAAGTTGTCTCCCCCAGGGCTCTGTTCTGGCTCCTAAGCTATTTAATATTTACATCAATGACCTCCCAGAAATTTCTTCAAGGAAGTTCATCTACACCGATGACATCTGCTGTGCAACTCAGGCATCCAAGTTTGACATCCTCAAGGAAACACTCAAGAAAGACATGTCTCTGATATCTGATTACTGTAAAAAATGGCGACTAATCCCTAGCACTGCAAAAACGGTATCATCTGTTTTCCATCTACACCATGCCTCGGCCTCTGTGAGCTTAATGTGCAGCTTGGCGATATGAGAATCCGGCATGAAGCCCAGCCAGTCTATCTTGGCGTTATTCTCGATCACACTCTGTCATTTCACAAACATCTCATAAAAACTGCAGCAAAGGTGGGCGCGAGGAATAACATCATTGCAAGACTGGCCAGCTCCTCATGGGGCGCGAGCGCTTCCACACTATGATCATCATCTCTGGCATTATGCTATTCCACTGCAGAATACTGTGCCCCAGGATGGTTCCGTAGCCCCCATGTCCACTTGGTCAATTCCAAATTATATTCCTCCATGAGGATAATTTCTGGAACCATCCGTTCCACCCCGGTTCCATGGCTGCCAGTTCTTAGCAACATCGCCCCGCCAGATATTCGTCGGGATGCAGCATCATCTAAATTCATTTCCCACGTCTACGCTCGACCGGACCTGCCAATATACGCGGATATCTTCACCCACCCTGTCCAACGCTTGACGTCTCCTCACCCAATCTGGTCCCCTACGCCTACACTGAACTTCTCTGTTCCAGACTCTTGGAAACAGAGCTGGCAGTCAGCTGAGGTAAAGAACAAACACCTCATCACAGACCCCTGCAAGCGTCAACCCGGCTTTGACCTAGCACGTTATGATTGGGCCCTCCTCAATCGCTATCGAACAGGCCACTATGTTCCATCGCTGGGGAGCCAGTGACGACCCGAACTGCCCCTGCGGCTACAGACAGACTATGACCCACATAGTCAACGACTGCCACCTCTCCAGATTCAAAGGAGGTCTTGAAACTTTACATCAGGCTCAACCTGATGCTGTTGACTGGCTACGGAAGAAGGGCAAACGCTAGAAGAAGAAGATAGATCCTTATGCTGGTTCTTGAGCTTTGCACCAAGTGCGCTTAACCTGCTGCACTACCGCTGGACTCCTTTCTCCTTACATTTTAACATATAAAGTTTTTTATTTTTATTTATTTATTTATAACCAGAGCACTACTCTGGCTTATGGTAGTGCGGGGGATTGAACCTGAGTTTATGCTGCCTTAAGCATGAGAGTCTCTTTGCAGAACCATTTTGCTATCTACCCTCACTGCATATAAAGTTTTTAAAACAATTCTTGACTTGTTCTTAAATTTTGAATATATTCAAATCATTTCCAAAACACAATGAATTGTCTGTTTCTCCTTTTTTTTCTTTCTCTCAGAACCACTAAATATCATTTCACAATTTTAAGAGTTGTTTTCTGGTTATTTCATATTGCTTATTGGAATTTTTTCTTAATATCAGAGGACATTTATAAGTCATTCTGACATTTTTGTAGTCTGTCATACTGGCTAAATCAGGGGGGGTGGATTCTGCATACTTAACTGAATAAAAGTGAAAGAGATCATTCAGTCTCTAATGTATGAAATACATTTCTCCTATAACATTTTTCTCCAGCTGTTGTCTTAATTTCTAAGTTCTTATGTTCTACTGTGAGAAATAAATAGTTCAGTGATTACCTTTTAAAATTGATGAATGTTAGCAAAAATCTTGATTATTCAAAGGAAAAACTATAAATTTATGCCAGATTTTTCCTGAATTATTATATCAATTCTTGATTACCTTTGTAAATATTCATTAACCTTAAGGAAAAAAATACGAAATTTGGATATGCCAGTTTAGTGGGGTTTGTATAATAACTGTATCTCACAAATATTTTCCAAGAGATGACTTTCACAGGAGCTAAATATAACTGTGGAGAGAAAACAGGCACTGAATAATCTCAGTTTTGTGTTAGCTTCCATTGTGCTAAAGCTTAATATCAAATTCTTTCAAATACTATTTATCTATGGCCTATTTTTGCTATGAAATAAACTTGTAAAATGATATTAAGTGGAGTTAAAACAAAAGTGCTCGCATTGGCAAAATTTTTGGTGAACGAGGTCAAGTGCACACTTTTTAAAAAAATTATTTTTATTGGGAGAATTATTGAATCAACAATAAATACTGGTTTTGATACATGTGCAAAATTTATCAGTTTTCTGCAAAACATTCTCAACCCCAGTCTAGATCCTCAGGACCATCATGCACAACACCTGCACACCCCCTACCCACAGCCCCACTCCCATAGCCCTAGAATCCTTTACTTTGGTTCAATATACCAATCTCAGTCCAAGTTCTACTTTGTGTAGCCTCTTGCCGTTCTTAGAACACTTGTTAAAGAATGTTACCTGTTCAATGGTCTCCTCATGTAGTCCAAATCCAGTCAGCATTAAAACACACAAACAAAAATCATTGCGTAGGTGGAACACTTGAGAGAAAATGGCTTTAAACTGGTTAGACCACGAATAGTAATCATACAGCTTTCTTTTTATTCATGTTATGTCTACCATACCATTTTCATAAATGATGGATAACATTTTATTTAAGAATCCAAGTGGGTGGGGGTGACAGCATAATGGTTATGCAAACAGACTCTCATGCCTGAGGCTCCTAAGTCCCAGGTTCAATCCCCCACACCACCATAAGCCAGAGATGAGCAGTGCTCTGGTGTTTCTCTGTGTGTGTCTCTCTCTGCATCTCTCTAAAAAATAAAAAAATTAATTAAAAAAATTTTAAAAAAAGAATCCTTTAGGTTTAGCTTTTCATGATACTATTCTGAAAACTTTTTCACAGAAATGGGACCTACAGACATAAGCATATGTTTGCTGCATTATTACTCCCAGTCATCACATTATACTTATAAATAACTACAAATTTTTATTTTAATCTGAGTGTCATATAGAATATGCATAGTGGAATCTTGAATCTGTGGAGGTCTGTATAGATGACAAGAAAATGACCATCACTGCCCAAACCAAAATTATATTCATGCATACACATATGCTCATGTACACACACATACGCTAACATATGCACACATACATGTATGCACACACACAGACATATATATATACACAGAGAGAGAGAGAGAGAGAGAGAGAGAGAGAGAGAATGTATCGTTAGGTACCCAAAGAGGTTTCTCTAATATATTTCAAAATATTAGCTATTAAATTATATGCTGAGTAGGAGGAACAAGTATTGATTTTAAAAGGTAAAGTTTACACTCTATAGAATCATTATTGGTAATGAATATCATAGAAACCCTGCTATCATGTGATATTATGTGGTATCTTGGTATTGTTTTCACCTCCTCTCAATTTTAACTTTACTAGATGAACAACTATGAAAAACTCCAAATCTACTAGAAAATCCATTTATGTGCTCATCATTATGTTACAGTCTAATACTTGTGACAAGATAGTATATGAGACAATATTCAAATTTTTGTTCATTATTTGCTGTATACGACAATCTGAATTGCAGTTAGCTCATTGTATTAAGTTTCATTTTTCATGTGCTTTATTTGTTAGGTTCCTGTTGCAAAACACAAAATAAAATTGATAACTCCTAGAATTATGGACTGTACTATTTTTACATTTCCATTGCAGAATAATTATGACCACTTTTCTTCTTTCAGTTTTAAAATGTAAAAGAAGTCCTACTTTAAAATAATTACCTACAATTTTGACTTGACAAAGATGTCAAAGCTTATTTCCTTTCTTATACATTTTTATCTTGTGTTCTGTATTAAGAGTAAAATGTTTTGATGCAGTATCTACTGTCACTGCATTTCATTCTAGGATGATATAATTATAAAAAAGATAAAGCTTAACTTAGGGAAGAAAAACCTGAATAAATTTTTGAAAATCCTCCCTTAAAAAAGTATAGAAAGAAAATAATGTCTTAAAATAAGCTATTACTTATAATGAGTTGGTCTTTCTAGTACTATTTTTTAAATCTGGTTCTACATGATTACCCTACTTTTTCAAAATAATTATAAAATGACTAACTCACCACTGTGTATGTCACAAAAGCAGTGCAAATTCTTGATTTGGGAAGTTATAGAATAAGAAATACATTCCCATGTCATCTATGGGTAATACATAAGGTAAAATCAACACTGATTTCATTGTGCTAAAAGTATGATAACATGAATGTATTTTCTATTAGAAATTAAAATGGTAAAATAAAAACCCTGGGTTGAGGTTGAGGGTGGAAGTTCTGCTTCACAGGGTAGAGGAGTGGGATGGGACACAGTCTTTTGATGGTGGGAATGGTATTTATGTATACTTCTATTAATTTGTAGTCATATAAATCACTAATTAATATGAGAGGGGAAAATAAATTAAAATAGAATATGTAGAAAAATATTCTGGAAATGTTCAGATCCTTTGCCTGTAGAAGACATATTGTATGAAATTTTTTATTTTGTGTGTCTATGCCCACCTAAAAGTTGGCTTAACCTATACTAATATATGAAATTTCAGGTTTTTTTCTATAATGTGTTCCCTAATGATAAAATATATAATTGAATTAAAGTATATAAGCTTAACACAATAAGCAATTTTATTTGCTCTTCAATATAGCCAAGAAAACACACAAAAATGTGTTATTTCAAAGACCAGCTCTTCTTTGAATCATTTATTTTTTTTTTCAAAGCCAAAGAGACTGTCAGGTTCAGGGAGGGGGGAGAGGGTAGATGGCATAATGATTATGCAAAGTAGACTCTCATGCCTGAGGCTCTCCTGCACCACCATAAACCAGAGCTGAGAAGTGCTCTGGTTGAAAGAAAAAAAAAAAAAGTCAAAGAGCTTTTCAGGTTTTACCTGAGTCAGCCATTATATGAAAAGTTTATGTGTGCTGAAATCTCGGAAAATTGTATATCTTCTCCTAGATATTTTACTCATTCCCCCCTCAAATATCATTGTCCCTCATTGCCTAGTGCCTGATCAAGACATTCCATTACATATCTTTTTGCCCAGATTTTAAATTTAGTCAAGAGAGGTACCTGAATCTTGTTTCATCTTTTTGGTTAGAATTAATAGTCTGTGATCATATCACCTGTGGCTAATATCCAAAAATACCTTTGAAATACTTCCTATATGAATGCCTTGAAAACATAAAAATGCCAGTATCTTTCCAACAGTAAGGCTACTCTTTATTATTCTAATGTTTGGAATTCTAGTAATATTACGTTTGAGCCAACTTTGATACCTCACAAATGTTTCTTTTTAATATTTCAGGAGTGTTGCAAACTTATTGGTAAATATAGAACTGATAAGATACATGCCATTTGTAAATGCACATTGAGTTATAAGAAGATAATTAGAATTTTCACACTCATTAAAAATAACATCTTATTACATTTTGTTGTAATCTATGGTATTTTATGGTTATTTACATATCTGTATCAGTGGAAAATACTAGGTAGTAATGTGTTGGTGTTCATTTCGTCCTTTGTGTCCTGTGGCATAAAATTAGTCCCTTATAATCAGTATTGATTAGAAGATTACACCATACAATGCAAGAAATGCTAAAGTAAGATGTAGAATTAGTTAATTTAAATTGTTTAGACTTCAGAAATTGACAGAGAAAATATCAGTGTTAATTAAGCTAAAAATGTTTCATATCTATAAGCAATACACAATGACTTACATAAAATTTTTTCAGAGATTATTATTTCAGTAATTAAGTGAATGATGTGAGGTACCTTTCTTTATGTATATGCTGAATTCTGTTAATGAAGGTGCTTCTAACTCATGATGTAATAAATAGCATTCTATGGAGAGTATTGTTTGAATGCTCTACACTTTTTCTTCAAAATATACTGAGTTGGGAGTCAGGTGGTAGCGCAGTGGGTTAAGCACAGGTGGTGCAAAGAGCAAGGACTGGCTTAAGGATCCCAGTTCCAGCCCCGGCTTCCTGCCTGCAGGGGAGTGGCTTCACAGGCAGTGAAACTGGTCTGCAGGTGTCTATTTTTCTCTCCCCCTCTTTCTTCTCCTCCTGTCTCCATTTCTCTCTGTCCTATCCAACAATGATGTCATCAAGAACAACAACAATAACTGCAACAATAAAATTACAAGGGCAACAAAAGGGAATAAATAAATAAATAAGCATTTTTTAAAAAGCAAAATATACTGAATTGACCTGAGTTTTTTTAGTCTTTGTGTATATTAGACACTTTTTAAATATATTTCCTTGATTTTTTCAAAAAGATAAGGTCCTGCTTATCTATGATACCAGCATTTTATCTATATGATCATTTTATTTGGTTTCCTGATTCAGTTTTTGACAAAATATGTTCTTAAAATACTTATCTTAAAATGTATGGGTAATATTTCTCCAGTTTATGTCCCTATATAAAAGTTTAAAAGTAAATTTATTGTAATGAGGTGGGGGGAGAGAAACAGAGAGAGAGAGAGAGAGAAAGAAAGATTCAAGCATGGTGATATGGGGGATTGCATTTAACTTGAACATTTGAACCTAAGTCATGAACGTCTTTTTGTATAACCATAATGCTGTTTCCCCCACCCAAAAGCATTTAACAAGTATTTAATGAAACATTAAAACCATTAATAAGTAAAGATCTCTGGCATACATATTTCATAATCAACTAAGCATCTGAATAGTTAATCTTATAATTTAATAGAATATGCTTTATTTCCAGTCCCTGGGGGGATCTTTTAAAAAGATGAATTACTTTTTTACATTTCTTTAAAAGTCCAATAAATGTGCTATTTCTATGTAGTGCAAAAGATAAAGATCATAATTCCCAATAATTATAACCTTTGGGATACAATTTTTCTCAAGTTTTTCTCAAAACCAACATGTGATTTAATTTATCATGTACATCAAGATTATAAATCTGTGCCTTTAATCTCTTCATAACTAGAAGAGTCTTTCCTTCAGTAAAAATGCTGATCAGGTACTACGTGCAGAGTTCTACTCAATATTCAGGATAACAACTATCAGAAAGCTTTTATTCAGTGCTGTATACTCCTGTGAAAGGAAATAATTAAATGAAATTAAGTATAACCAACATTTTATTAGGACAAGTAGTAGTTGTAATAGGAACGATTAAAGAGAATGGCAATGTTTTATGGAGTTCCAGAAGAGTTAATAATATATTAGTTTCTTTCTCATTGGGGTCAAATGCTCATAGTCAGTATAATCTCATAATTCTCATCTTTGAGAACTCAAGAGGAAAATGTCAGATTGGATATATAATTTTTTTCTTAAATTACATTGTTACTATGCCTGTCTCCAAAGTCCAAAGGACTCTGTCACTCTCTGTATCCCTCCCTCTGTCTCTGTATCTCTCTCACACTTTCTATTATCATCAATCTACTTATCTATCATCTCTATTTCTCTCCTTTTCCTCTCTCAATTTATCTCTTCATGTTTATTTATACCTCAAACATTTAATCCTTGACATTAGTGAAGAACAACATGAAGTGTAATGAGAACCAAGTGATCTAACACGGAAAATAAATTTTCATTTTTATTCTACATACCAACTCTCTATTTATGCAATTTTACAGAGTTAAGAATATTATGAAAGTGGCTCTATAGTAAAGATGTGAGGTTCCTACTGTCTTAGGGTTCAAAAAGACAATCGATAGTTAATATTATCATCACTTTATTTGTTAATTGGGTTAACTTTGAAAAGTCCCTTTGTTATGGTTTGCTGTACAGTACCCAGTATCTTGTATATAGCTGTGCTATTGGATGCTTCTAATCTACTTGGTCTAGGCTTTTGAGAGAGTCCGCATATCAAATACACAGCCTATATATTAAAAAGATGCGGTTTGTCTTTTGAGAAACTTTGAGACATACAATTGATTTCCCCCTCTCATATTAATTAACTACTGATTTATATGTCTACATTTTGCTAGGAGTGTACATAAACACCATTCCCACCACCAAAGGGCTGTGACCCATCCCTCCTGCCCACTCCCACTCCCCACTGGCCCAGGAAGCTACATGTCTACCCCTCACCACTGGGTTTTTACTTTGGTGCCCTACTTACAATTTGATCAGGTTCTGCTTTTAGTTTCCCTTTCAGATCTTCTTAGTCAGCTTCTGTTGATGAGTGGGATCATCCCATACTCATCTTTATCTTTCTGACTTAGTTCACTTAACATAATTCCTTCTAGCTCTGTCCAAGATGGGTCAGAGAAGGTGGGTTCATTGTTCTTGATAGCTGCATAGTATTCCATTGTGTATATATACCACAGCTTTCTCAGCCACTCATCTGTTGTTGGGCACCTGGGTTGCTTCCAGGTTTTAGCTATTATGAATTGTGCTGCTATGAACATAGGAGTACACACCTCTTTTTGGTTGGGTGTTATGGAGTCCTTGGGGTATAACCCCAGGAGAGGAATTACTGGGTCATATGGAAGGTCCATGTCTAGTCTTCTGAGAGTTTTCCAGACTGCTCTTCCCCCAGTCCTGGAACCCTTGGATAGGGCCCACTTTCCTGTATGCATCTCCCAATCCGAACCAAATAATATTGCATCCGCCGATCACAACCTAACCAAAGCAACGATTGCCACCCCAATATGCTTCACCTCAGACTGTATCCAGAGACTTCACGTGTGGAATGACAACCCTTCAACTTCATTACTCGGGTGAGACCTTTCCTTTTATAGTACACTCTAATTTCATCTCAGGTAGTTCACTTTCTAACAAAGTCCTATAATCTAGATATACACCAGTTTCTGTGAGAGAGAGCTTATGTGCACACGTATCCATAAACTACTGCAAAATATATACCTGAAAGCAGAATTACACTAGAGTTTGCAGTGTGTACCTCCCTAACACTTCCTCTCCACTATTCCAAGCTTGGGATCCATGATTGCTCAACAAATTGCTTGGCCTCATATGTTAACTCTCTTTTCAATCACCAGGTTCCAGATGCCACCTGGATGCTGGCTAGGCTTCCCTGGATTGAAGACCCCACCAATGTGTCCTGGAGCTCAGCTTCCCCAGAGACACACCTTACTAGGGAAAGAGAGAGGCAGACTGGGAGTATGGACCGACCAGTCAACGCCCATGTTCAGCGGGGAAGCAATTACAGAAGCCAGACCTTCTACCGTCAGCAACCCTCAACGACCCTGGGTCCATGCTCCCAGAGGGCTAGAGAATGGGAAAGCTACCATGGGAGGGGGGGGATTATGGGGATTGGGTGGTGGGAATTGTGTGGAGTTGTACCCCTTCTACCTTATGTTTTTGTTCACTAATCCTTTCTTAAATAAAAAATTAAAAAAAAAAGAATATTATGAAAGTAATGTTATGATGTGTTTATTCTAATGGGAAGGCTACTTTTGGACTTGAACAAAATCATTTTGAATATTAATGTGACCACTTCTGAATGCAGGGCACTAAGTATACACATTATCTTTTATAAGAAGGACATAGTAGCTATTGTTCACAATTGTTTTAAGATTAAATTAGATAAAATTTCATATGAAGTTTAAATGGCATTATCTATAGGATTTAGTGAAACAGAAACTCTTTTTGTTATATGTATTAACTATTTATTATTTATTTTAATTGAGAGAGGAGGTGAAGACTGAGAGGGGGAGAAAAAGGGACCTATAGATCTTCACAACTTGCAAAGCAACTGCCCTGCAGGTGGGGAGCTGGTGCTCCCAACTTTTGCTTCACACTATGTGCACTAAATCCTGTGCATTACCACCTGGCCCCCTCTATATTAACTCTTGATATTAGATTATTTAACAAGGTAATACTCCTGTATGTTGTTTGCTATGTTGCTATATATTTTTCATCTCCTACTAGAGTTCATTTGAGGGAAGAAATAACTTAATACTCAATGAAGTTTAAATATAGGGGTGAGTTGGCATTCTTCTGAATAGTTAAGTCTAAATTAGAATAAGAATTTATCTATCCACCATGCTTTTCTGTAAAAATACAAGAGCATCTGTATATCTGTAGTATTTTACTGGTAGAAATATAAAAACTCTTATAAGTCCTACCCACTAGCATACACATCCCATGTGTCCATCATTTAATAATGCTGTGTTCAAGTAACGGCTATTAAGATGAGTGATTAAGGATTAAAAGTATTTAACAAAGTCTGTAGTCTCTACTTGCCAATATTTTGCTCAACTACATTTATTTGCATCATGTATAGTGTTTACAGGGTTACAAAATATTGAGGATAGGAAAAATAAACCTGATAAATAAAATGTGTGAGAGGGGGTCGGGCGGTGGCGCACTGGGTTAAGCGCATATGGCGCAAAGTGCAGGGACGGGCGTAAGGATACCGGTTGGAGCCCCTGGCTCCCCACCTGCAGAGGAGTCGCTTCACAGGCGGTGAAGCAGGTCTGCAGGTGTCTATCTTTCTCTCCCCCTCTCTGTCTTCCCCTCCTCTCTCCATTTCTCTCTGTCCTATCCAACAACGAACAACATCAACAATGGCAATAATAATAACCACAATGAGGCTACAACAACAAGGGCAAAAAAAAGGGAAAATGGCCTCCAGGAGAGGTGGATTCATGGTGCAGGCACCGAGCCCAGCAATAAGCCTGGAGGAAAAATAAAAAATAAAAAATAAAATGTGAGGAAGAAAGTAAAAGGAGTCATGTAAGAATAAAGATACAGAAGGGTGTGTGTGTATGTGTGTGTGATTATGTGACTAGAAGAAATTAATTTCCTATGGGTAATGGGTAAGAAAATATTTTGGTACTCCTTTAAGAAAGGACAGATGTATGTTTATCAATGGCAATACCTGCTATCTAATGTGTTCCTAAAATAAAATCTAAAGACTTTTAAATCACGATAAAATACTTTTTATTTTCTAAACTACTCTGCTCATATTTCTAACATTTCAGGGTTAATTCTGATTAGGTTTCTTCCCATCCTCAGTAAAATATTTTATCTGTCTTGATTCAATTAACTCACTAATGATTATATCATTATTTCAATATTAAGCAGTTTTTCTCCCATCAGCTAAATATGTTCCTGTTTTTTTTCCTAAAATTTTCTTAATTTACTTCATTATTTTCATTTTATTGCTTTTGTTTTAGTACATTTACTTTAAGTAGAATATATATACTTCACTGTTGTGGAATGACCTGGCAGATCTTTTAATTTTACTTTCTATCAAATAACATATCTGGAAACAGGATTGATAGGAAAAAAAAAGTGGAGGAACTTCAAAGGGATCATTTTTATGAACCAGCAAAATAGTTCCCTGGGATATTGTGATACTTTCTCATATGCATGACCCAGATTCAAGGACAGCCCCTACACAATGAAGGAAACTGATGTGTCTGATTTCTTTCATTCTGTCTACCTTTCTGTCTCTATCTATAATAATAATAATAATAATGAAAGAATTAAATAGAAAGGCATTTATGTTTCTTTGATAAAGTATGTTTCTTGCCTTACCCAAACCAACAATATTAAAAAACAAACTCACATATATTTTAATAAATAATTTACTTATATTAATACGGGCTTGTGGCTATGAATTTATTTTTCATTTAAAAGATACTTTTGTTACTTGTGTAAGAGAGTTTCATGTGAAACAGAAAGAAGAAACAGGGAGTCAGGCAAGTAGCTCAGTGGGTTAAGAGCATGTGGTGCAAGGACTGGCGGAAGGATCCTGGTTCGAGCCCCTGCTCCCCACCTGCAGGGGAGTCCCTTCACAAATGGTGAAGCAGGTCTGCAGGTGTCTGTCGGGAAATTGTGAGGAGCCTCACAAAGCACCCTGCATTTTTCTGCCTCCAGGAGCCCAGCATCCCTTAAAACATTAAGCCTGCTCCACTCTGCATTTCTGATACTGTGGCCTGCTCCCTTATTATCTACATAATAATTGTTTTGCCTGATACATCCCCACCCATTCCATTCCTTTGATCTATCTTCTTTCTACCCTCAAGACCCTCCCTGCCTCCAGGGTATTATTAATCCTACCAATTAAAACCCTCACAACAATTTTCTGGAAGTTGTCCACAAGAGGGCTTATGCTGACATTCCTGATGGAAGTAATAGTGTTGGTGGAGAGAAGGGTCTATTAGAGGTCTAGGCCCATCATATCTATGTGGGAATCCAGTGATTCCCTAGCCAGGGCCCCAGATGATGGGGTGGTCTGATACTGACCGAAAAGGCCATCATTAAGTGAGCCAATTTCTTCTCCTTTTCTTGCTTTTCTAAGTCTTTCTTTCTCTGAGAAGCCTAAACTTTCTCCCAGTGTTGAGTGTCATTTGTTGTATCCAAATGGTATTAAGTTCATGGGATCTGTCTTCTCTGGACCTTTCTACTAGATTGCCAAGCTTATTAGGTCTAAGTCTAGTTCCTTAGAGAATTTATGATGCCTTCTTTAGGGCTTTCTATTAGAATCCCAGGCTTATTAGGTCTATGTCTAACCATGCAAGACTATTAAGCAGTTCTACTTTGAGTTATATAATTTTCCTTTGTTTGTGGATACATGTACACCTGTACCCAGTGCCCTAGGCCCCAACCTGTATCTAGTATCTGTAACTTTGTTAGATAATTTGCCATATGAAATGGCACTAGGTAGTCAGTCCCATGTGTTATGAAAGATCTCACCAGATTAGAATAGTTGGGAGGTTGACATCTCAGGCTTGGTGTCCCTGGAAAAAATCTGGAGTAACATGTCAGTAGCAGCATAACATAGCAAAGCAGGACTGATATTGTTGTTTTAGTTGAGGTTGACAAAGGCATCTTTACAGAGAGGGATCAGAGCAAAGAAACACAAAAAATATAGGCATAACATTTTTAAGCCTATTATCATTATTTAATCATCTTAAAAATCTGAAACATTAAATATTTTAGGCTAAAGGAATATGTATACTCAGAACTATGGCAGTTCGAGAACTTGAAATATTACATCTTACCCCCCATGACACGTTAAATGGATGGTTGTTTATGAGATCATATATTAACTGGATTATAATGTCACACTTTTCCCACCTCTAAAAGTTCCATCTCGAACCCCCTACATAACCATTTCAATTTTCCACTGTCTTGGATTTGAGTTGGCATTTTGTTTCAAGTTCAATTCTCTGAATCCCACGTATGAGTGAAACCATGCTCTAGTTGTCCTTTATCTCTGTACTTACTTCACTCAGCATAATCTTCTCCAATTTCTTCCACTTTATCCCAAAGGATACAATATTATCTTTTCATTGCCAAGTAGTACTCCACCGAGTACTTTCTGAGGTCATAAGTTCCCTACTTTCACAGCCAGCTCTGTGTGTTGCTTTGACTACTTACTAAGAGTAGAGGGTAAAAGGCGCTGAGCTCTAAGTTCTTTGTGTTTTATTTGAGTTTTATACCCCTTCTCACCCCACCCATGTGTCAAAGCACCCACCTGATGCTTAGTTGTAGATATTTGTTGTTTGAGGGAAGAGCCTTATCTGGTCATTATCATTCTATGGTCATGCCTCCTGCATCTGGATTTTTTAAATTCTTTTTGGGGCTTTACTTATCCAGAATCACTTTTCCCAATAGAGAGACAGAGATAAATAGGGAGCGATAAAGTGGGAGTGTTTGTGTGTATATGTAAAATACAGCTCAGCATCAAAGCTTCCTATAGAGTGGTGAAGGGATAGGTTGGACATAGGCAAAGTAGTTATTTTGTTTGTCTAGTTATTTTATACTTTCAGTAGAAAATATGATTTATTATTGTTTTGGTACTCAAACTATTCTTGGGAAAGACATTTTAGTTACCCTCTAAGTTAATTTGACACATGTTTATGTGCATGGTTTCTGGCATTATAAACTGTTTGTGACTCATCTTGTATTATGTACTATGTTCACTTAGTGTAAAGCATGGCTATGTTTTTTAGGATCCCTGGTTCTAAAGTTAGATACTGAAATGAAGGGGGTAGATGGCATAATGTCTATGCAAAGAGACTCTCATGCCTGAGGCTCCAAAATCCCAGGTTAAATCCCCCATACCACCATAAGCCAGAGTTGAGCAGTTCTCTGGAAAAAAATAAAATAGAAAGAAAAGGTATTAAAATGAAGTATTTCTTGTCTGTTGCATTACCACTAGAATCACTTAAAATAATAAAACATATTAGGTTCTTATACATGACAGTTACTGTAACGCATACGTTATGTTCTACCTTTTATCAAATTTTCAAGAGTTTTGTTTGTTTTGATTTTATTAGTGTGGCAAATTCAACCATCTCTGGGATTTCAACTATTATTATTATTATTATTATTATTATTATTATTATTTTAGTTTCCCTTAGTGATTAGGAAAATAAATCGAAGAAGATCTATTTGCTTCTTTAATAATTGTACATACTTACTGTTCTTGGATATATTTCTTTATCTTCAGATATTTCACTACTTCATATTGTTATAAGGGCTAAAATCTACAGTCTCCAATTTAGCTTTGTTTCTTATCACGATCTATCTATCTATCTATCTATATAGATAGATATCTAGTAACAATATTTTGTGAACCACAAATATTCCATTTTTTCATACATTTGTTCAAATTCTTAGTATTCCTCAGGTTGTTTATATAATATGAGACTACCCTGGTTCCACATATCATTCTCAAAGCCCTATGGTTAACTCTTTTACTTAATTTCAGCAAACTGTCAATTTAATAATCTCCAGTCCTTCTAAATTCCAAAAGATTCTCTATACTCTGGGAAATTTCCCTACTCTGAAACTCTTGAAACCTATTGTGGCTAATATTATTTTGAAATGTAATCAGACTATTTCATTCCACCAACTATATATTCCAATAGATAGTTCATACAGTTTCTAAGCAGATGTTAACTGATACAGCACATCTGACTTGCTTGTCACTCATGGGGAAAAAAATGTGGCTTCCCTCGTCTATATTTTAGTACCTTCTCTCACCCTTCTCATCATGTTGAATTTGTATGTCTTAAACTTTGACTTAAATACCACCTTCCTGCAAAGTGATAGAAGCAAGCTTGCTTGTTAGTTTAATAGAATTCAACAATATTGGAAGCTATTTTCCAAAAAAAATTAAGAGTAGGGAAGGAGAGATAGCATAATGGTTATGCAAACTGACTCTCATGCCTGACACTTTGAAGTCCCAGGTTCAATTTCCTGCACCGCCATAAGCCAGAGCTGAGCAGTGCTCTGATAATATATTAAAAATAGTTCACCTTTTTTTTTTCTTTTTTTTGCCTCCAGGGTTATCGCTGGGGCTTGACACCAGCACTACAAATCCACTGCTTTAAGTGGCTTTTTTTTCTTCCTGTTTTATTGGATAGGACAAGGAGAAATTGAGAGGGGTTGGGAAGATAGAGATGAGGAGAGAAGGAGAGAAAGACACCTGCAGACTTGCTTCACTGCTTGTGAGCCAACCCCATGAAGGGGAAGAGTCTGGGCTTGAATCTCTTTACACTATGTGCACTTAACCCCTGCCCGACCTCCCAAACTAGTTTATCTTTACATCTTTTACAATTAGTGATAACTTTCTTTTTTCCTTATTTCTCCCTCAAATTGACACACTAATGCTTTTTTACTTAAATTTTTTTTTTAAGATACGTAAAAAGATGTATATATAAAATTTTTCTTCATCTCTGGACCACGTGGGGGCGCAGCTGGTTCAGTGCACATGTTACAGTGAGCAAGCCCCACTTGGTACAAGCCCCAGTCCCCACTTGCAGGGGAAAATTTTGTTAGTTGTGAAGCAGGGCTGCAGGTATCTCTCCCTCTGCCTTTAACCATCCCTTCTTCTCAATTGATTTCTGGCTATCTCTATCAATAAATAAAGATAAATATTTATTAAATTTCTTCATGTTAAACTAAAACTAGTTAGCAAAAGCTGATATAAATATTAGAAACAAACTAAAGTCATTAATAACATCTCTGATATGCTTACTAAATTTCTTATATTATCATAAACAATAAGCACAAATTTAAAAAGTAGACAATTATATACTTAAATAATCAATGTAATCCAATAGTTTTGCAAATTAAGAATGTGTATTTTTCAGATTAATGATGTGTAAATAAGTACATGTATAAAAATAACTTGAGAAATGTGTATACACCAAAAAACGAAGTATACATTACTCAATACATGATTCATTTAAACATTTCATTTTTTTCCATTATTGAGATAGCTTTTGAAGATGAACATCTCTGGGTTCTAGGCAGTGGAGCAGATGGTTGAAAGCACATCTTACTGTAATCAAGGTCTTGGGTTCAAGTCCCTGGTCCCAACCTGTAAGGGGAATGATACACAGGTGATGAAGCAGGTCTTCAGGTATCTTTCTTTATCTCTGGCTTCCCGTTGCCTCCCAATTTCTCACTGCTTTACCAAAAAATAACAAAACAAAAATTTTAAATGAAAAAAGAACATCACTATTGTTATTTCTATAGTAAATACTTTTGAAGAAAAAGAAAGCTAAGATATATTTATTTATACAACCTGAGATTTTAGAAGTTTAAGCCAGTATACTTTAATTTGATTAAAATTCAAAGGAAGATATTAGGAAGGTCACCAATTAACTAATAAGTTTAGAGCCTTAATTATAAAGTACTTACAAATTTTATTCACTAAAAATGTAATTGGAAAATTAAACAAAGAAGAAGAACCACAGTATTTTATGCTTAAAAGCTGGATGCTACTATCTTCTTCAGGGATGTTGAATTGAAATAGGGAAACTTCCAGTGGAGGGGATGGGACACAGAACTCCGGTGATGGGAATTATATGGAATTGTACCTCTCTCATCTATCCCACAATCTTGTCGGTCATTATTTAATCATCAATGATTATTTAAATGGAGGTCTCGAAACTTTACATCAGGCTCAACCTGACGCTGTTGACTGGCTACAGAAGCAGGGCAAACGCTAGAAGAAGAATTTAAAAAAAGAAATACATTTCAAAGTAGTCAATTTAACAGATTTCACACTCATTGCCCATTCAAACATGAGTTCCACATAACTTTAATGATCATAGTGCCTATGTCAGTGCGTTTCATATTAGAAGAAAATGCTGATTTTCAATTTGTCTTATCAATAAATATCTAATGAATGGAAAAGTACATTTCTTCACTTGATTAACTGTTTTAATAGAGGGGATGAAAGAGGGAAGAGAAGAAAAAACCAGAGAATGATTTCTAGAGATGACATACTGGCTGCTTGTTTTAGGACCTCGTGTATGAACATCTTATGCTAATCCACTGAGCTACCCTTTGTGATTTAAGGAAAGTCTTTAAAATCATTATCTCTTCAATTAAACCATGTCCATATAACCTAAGTTATTATTTATCACTGAAAGCATGTTGACAATTTGTTCCATCCCTACAGCTTTGGGATGTCTACATATGATTATGGTCAGATTTGGAATATATAATACAAGAAATTTCTATTTGTCTAATAATCTGATAATGTGGCTGACGTATATGCACCAGGCCAGCTACTAGGACTTCATGTTCAGGAGTATGTTTACTGAGTGGAGAATAGCCATCATTGATGGACATTAGGAGAATATGGAAAATAGGACGTATCTTGGAAGTCTTAGGATCTAGGCATAGAATTTCATGCTCCTCTGAAATGAAGACTTTCTTAAACTTTCTGACCAGATCTTTATGTGTAAGGGAAAAATCACTCTGATATAAGACACTGTGTGGGGGCCAGTTCTCCTCTACACATCAAATGGTGACTGTGGGGGAGGGAGGAGAGGGCCACTCCAGGGGTCCTGTGGACACTGATGAGGGAGAGTGCGTGGAGAGGAAACACAACCACTCTGGGAGAAGCTTCAGAGAGACATCTCCTTTATTTGGGGATACAATCAGATAGATATACCCAAAGGTTAGGGAAGGGCCAAGGTTACCATTAAGCCACACACAATACAGGGTTAAATCTTGACCTACCAGGTGTTTGTTCATTACTGGGAAGTTACTGTATAAGGTCTGGTCATGAGTTCACCATGCATAGGCAGGCTTCTCTCTAAAGGTGAATCACGAGCACCTCAGAGCAGGGGAGAAGGGGACAGTTAAGCAAAACCAGTATATTTGCGGTGGGTTTCAGTTGGCCATGTATAGTAATTTATGGCCTTTGTTCAAAAGGAATGAGGAAGCATGTTCAAGGAAGTTCCTGGTCTGGAAAAGTCCATCCATCTTAAGGTCATGGGGTCAAGTGGGGGCCTGCTTACCGCCCCTCCTGAGAGGAGGAGGCTCAGGGGTCAACCCCCTCACACTCTCATGGAGATAATGGCCTGGATTTCCCAGACAGTGGACCTTTCCCCACATGTCCCCACAACATTGTACTTGGGATCTTCTTAATACTGTGTAGTTTTTTTGACAAATATAATATTTGACAAATATAGCATATATATCAATCTCCAAACATTTCTAAACATATGATATATATATCTTCTTTTACATCAGTTTATTCTGGACTTTGAAATTTCCAAGTATTTTTGTTAAGTAGTAGTATATTTGGTTATAACAGAGTTGGTTGCCTTTCATTGTACTTCTTTGTCAGTATTCAACATAAAGCAATGTACGTGAAGGCTTATATGTTGTTTGTTTTCACATTCTATAATTTATGTCTTATGAAACTGTTATGTATTCAAAAATTGATCCACTCATTCATATCGTCTACCTGACTTGATGGTAATGCCTGAATATATTCCAAACATTTTTGTACACTGGAACATGTGATGTTTAATTTAAGTTGTAAAGCTTAAACAAAAACTATTTTAAGACTCAAAATCTGTAAATGGTACATGTGATCTTTCTTACTAAGCCCTTACGATTTTATTAAATGTTTGAACTTATTGGAATGTCTTTAGTAGTTAGGAAATAGTAAAGTAAAAGTCTTAAATTACTACTAAATACTGCAATTATAAAATATGTTCAATTACCCATAGAAGGTAGATGAGCATTGGAGTACTGGTTTTATGGTGAAATTTTCCAAAGTGAACACTTAATGATGTGGTAGGAATCTCAGATTAATTATTTTTTATAAATTTTGTAAAAACTGAATATATAAACATAGTCATGATTTTTCAATACATGTGTACAAGTCAATGCAAAACAAATAATCTGTAACTGTAAATATTTCAGTTGATTATTTAAATGTGTTGTTCCTAAATTATTTTAATATCTCTCACTTTTTTTTCCTTTTTGAAAGGACACTTTGTGTGAGAGATTTCAAGTGTCCTCTATTGATGCTTACCTGAAAATATATTTTCTAAAATAGATTTTTTGGGGTCTATCATAATAATGTTCAGATTTACAATCAATTCATTTAATGAATGAGTCCAACATTAACCAGCCTCATATCAACTATGTGCAAAAGTGTCTGGGGCATATGAACATTTCTGTTGTGTCTTCAGCATAATCATATATCATTTCTGTGTAAGCACAACTGAATCCAGTGTAACTGAAACAATATCAGAAACATGTCTCCCTACTGATAATGTTACAACCAAAATAAAACAAGTCCTTTTATCTTTACTTTGAGTAGTGCTTATATTTATTTTTTCTAGTGATTTAGTATTGATTTATAAAACTACAAAAGTGATACAACTCTGCATGGTTCCTACCAACAGAGTTCTGAAACTCCAATCCCTACATAGTAGTTCTTGTATTTTTTAAATACTTTTAAAATTTTATTTATTTTTTAAAATCAGAGGACTGTTCAGCTCTGGCTTATGGTGGTACAGGGCTTGAACCTGGGACTTTAGAGCCTCATGCATAGCCATTATGCTATCTACTGTCCACCTATTTATATTTTCTGAAATGTAATTTTTCCTTTTTTAATTTTACACATGTGGGGATTTTTTCTGAAATTTGTTTATTTATTTATTTATTACCTTTGGGGTTATCGCTGGAACTCAGTGCCTGTGCTATGAATCCACTGCTCTTGGAGGCCATTTTTTGTCCCATTCTGTTTCCCTTGTTGTTATTATTATTGTTGTTATTGTTGTCATTGTTGGTGGATAGGACAGAGAGAAATCGAGAGAGAATGGGGAGATAGAGAGGAAGAGAGATAGAATCCTGCAGACCTGCTTCACTGCCCATGAATTGACCCCCCTCCACACACAGGTGGGGAACCCCGGGCTCAAACCAGGATCCTTCTGCCAGTCCTTGTGCTTAACCCTCTATGCTACCACCCAGCCCTCTTTTCATTTAATTATTATTGGATAGAGACAGAGAGAAATTGAAACAGGAGAGGGAGATAAAGAGAGAAGATACAGAGAGACACCTGCAGCCTTGCTTCACCATTTATGAAGATCTCCTCCTGCAAGTGGGGACCAGTGGTTTGAACCCGGGTCCTTGTGCAATATAATGTGAATGCTTAGCCATATGTGCCACCACCTGGCCCCCCTTTTGTCCATTTTTTAAAAATTTGTAATTAATACTAAGCTACAGGATTGTAAGATTGCATCCACCACCAAAGTTGTGTTCCCACTCTCCTACTTCCCATAGATAACCACTATAGTTCTACTTCTTGCAAAGTCTTAGAGTCTGTAAATTCATTCCTTCTTTCTTCCTTTCTTTCTTTCTTTCTTTCTTTCTTTCTTTCTTTCTTTCTTTCTTTCCTTCCTTCCTTCCTTCCTTCCTTCCTCTTTCTTTCTTTCTCTCTTTCTTTCTTTCTTTCTTTCTTTCTTTCTTTCTTTCTTTCTTTCTTTCTTTCTTTCTCTCTTTCACAAGTCTATGTGTATCAATTCTCTAGATTCCACAAATGAGTGAAACCATCCAGTTGTTGTCATTCATCTCTTTCCTTATTTTGCTACGCATACACACTGCTATTACCATACAGAACACTGTATCTTCTTTTTTGATTGCAGAGTAGTATTCCATAGAGTATACAACCAATAACTTCTTCAGCCAGTTATCTGTTGATGGATTTAGGCTACTTCCACTCTTTAGCTGTTGTGAATATTGCAGCTATGATCATAGTGGCATAGGCCCTCTGGGAGACTGTATGAAGATCTCTTAAACAAAACAACAACAAAAAAAATTATCTTTTGATCCAAGTATAATATTCTTAGGTATTCATCCAAAGGATATGAAAACAGTACTTCAACAAAACATATGCACCCCTATACTTAAATGTGTTTTTAACAAGGGGCTGGTGGTGGTGGTGTACCCAGTTAAGCTCACATGTTACAATGCACAAGGAGCCAGGTTCAAGCCCCCTGGTCCCAACTTGAAGAGGGAAAGCTTTGTGAGTGATGAAGCAGTGCTGCGGTTGATTGAACCTAGGACTTTGGAGCCTCAGGAATGAGTCTCTTTGCATAATCATTATGCGATCTACCCCCACCCCTAACTACATAATTCTTATGATATAAAAATAAGATCTCGTTGCATGCATTTATTTATAACAAAGTGTGTTCATAGTGATTTGTGTTACTTGACTAAGTTAATATAAAGCTTTTCTTTTTTTCATCACCAGGGCTTCACTGTTCCTGAACTACCTTTCCAGAGGGAGAAAAGAAGGAACTAACCACGGAATTAAAACTTCCCCTCAGTCTATTAAGGCAGAGGCTTGAACCTGGCTTAAACCTGGTAATGTAAATATGGCAGATAATATGTCTTTCTAGGAAAGCTCTATCGCTAGCCCATAATACAATGCCTAAAACAACTTCTTTGTCAGAGTTGTAGTAGAAATTGGAGAAGTGAAAAATAGAAAAAAAAAATCAAGGAATGATAACCTTTATTAGGCTTTTACTCTTTTTTTTTTTTTTTTTAGGCTTTTACTCACACTGAAGTTCTTTATCCGATATCTTTGAACAGCTCACTTATTCTTACAAATATGATTTCCTGTGTTTATTATTTATAGAATGTGGGCTATGAATGCAAGTGTTAGCAACAATAGTCCTTTTTTGGCTTTGTTCTTTTCTTTCTTTATACGTTTCAGCCAGAAAATTTATCAAAACTGAGGCTACTTGTTAACTGCTGTGAAATTTTTTAAATCATTTTTCAAGCACAGTTTGAAATGAGTTATGTTGGCTGCTATGATTGGATTATCTGTGACTTGTGTGGTAAAAGCACTAAATGACAGTAACATTTAGTCTGAAATATGGACATAGAAAATAAATATATTATAGGAATTTCTTCCCCAGTCAATGCTAGTGGTAGAAGGCACATAAATCTGTAGATATCAATAGACAAATAGATGCAGTATTATTTGAAAGATTCAAACATGGAAAAGAAGTAATCTGCACAAGTGAAATGCTGGTTCCTTAGGATTTATACAGCTCTATGTTAGTATATATTGTATGAGACATGGAGAACAAAACACAAAATTATATCTAAAATTTTGGTTTAAAGTTTCAAAAAAAATGTGACTATCTGAGTTAACGCTCCCACCATTGAAAGAAACTAAAACATTCAGTATTTATGTTAGGTATAAAGGAGATATATGTTAAGGAATAAATCATATGCTCTATAGTATTAGTTTTTAAATTAGATATTAAAATAATTTTATAAACATTCTTTTTCTATAAGCATTATATTTTCCTGGGAAAATATAAAGTCTGCTATATGAAATTTGTTATTGGCTGAAGACCATTTTTACATTTAATCCATAGAGAGCATTGACTTTATTATTTGAACATAGATGTAAAATTATATATCTCATAGGAATGTCATTTTATTTTTTTAATTTTTTTTTTATTTATTTGCTGGATAGCGACAGTCTGAAATTGAGAGGGAAGGGGTTGATAGAAAGGGAGAGAGACAGAGAGAAACCTGCAATGCTGCTTCACCATTTGTGAAGCTTTCTCCCTGCAGGTGAGGACCGGGGACTTGAACCTGGGTCCTTGCGAACTGTAACATGTAAGCTTGTGGGGAATGGGCCTATTGTCTGGGAAGTCCAAGGCATTGTTTCCATGAGAGTCTGAGTGGGTCAACCCCAAGTTCTCTCCCCTTCCTGGGTAGAGACAACAACACGTCCTTCCTGACCTCATGAACTAATGATGGATGACTTCCCTGGTTGGGGCACCCTTTCTGCACATGCCACTCTATCCCCTTAAAACAAGGCCATGAATTATTGTGTACAGCCAACTTGAAATCCACCGCAAATATCCTGACTATACTCAACTGCTCCCTTCCCCCCGCCCCCTCCCCCATCCTGAAGAGCCTGTAATTTACCCCCAGAAAAAATTGCATTGTGATCTCATGACCAAACCTTATATGTTAACTTTCCAGTTGTGATCAAATACTTTGTAGGTCAAGATGTAACCTATGCATTGTGTTTGGGTTAATGATTACCTCAAACTTCTATCTGGACTATGGGCATATCTGCTTGCTTATCTCCCTCAATAAAGGAGTCGACCCTCAGAGGCTTCTCCCAGAGATGACTGTGTGTGTCTTTCCTGCACTACACCCTCCTCATGCAAAGCAACCCCAGGACTCCCAGGGGGCCGTTTCACCTCCACCACCAGTAACCAAGGAGGTGGGGGATCCAGAGCGACCCCTCCTGGCCCCAAAATGTCATTTTCTAATTTAGTTTTTGTTTAGGTTTCTAAGTATGAGAATGTACCTACAAGTTCTTTCAAAAGGAAGGAATGTCATCTGAATCATTTAGTCTCCAACTACAAGGCATCTGTTGTGTATAGAGCATATATTCAAGAAATATATTAATAAATTGTTATATTTCCTAAAGAAATTATAAAGCTATTCAAAAAAGGGACTAGGCAGTGGTGCACACAGTGGTCCCTGCCTGCAGGAGAGAAACTTCATGAGTGGTAAAATAATGCTGAAAATGTTTCTTGTTCTCACTATTACCCCTTTGTTTCTCAATACCTCTCTATATCTATCAAAAATAAAATAGAGTAAAAAACAATACTAAGAAGATAAATAAAGATACTCACTAATAAAGAAATAAAAACCAAGAAGTGCATATTGAGTTTCAGGCATTGTTCTACATTTTTGTAAACATATTAGCTCACCTGTCAGGTAACTATTATGCGTTACGAGGGTTACTATCTTGTAATAAAATGTTGAAAATTCTGAAATAGAGAAATTTAAGAAACATCTTACAAGTAGAAGTCATGCCACCTTGTTGGATAGTATGCCAGCTCCCCCTGGCTTCTGCTTAACCATATGCCTATATAGGGATAGATTTAATCCCATTCAAAGCTTTGGTCTATTTACATAAATCACTTTTACATTTACATAAAGCACTCCCTCCAGGGCATTGGTGGTTCAGTGATAGGATTCTCGCCTGCTCCACCCCCTCCTTGTCACACTCTGATTTTCACCAGTCACTTTTCTCTCCACCCTCTCTATGTCACATCCTGTTTCCACCCTACTTGGCAAGTATATATAAAGACAGCATTGTGAGTTTTATAGTACTTGACTTTAGCTTAGCTCGTCTTAGATTGTGCTGCGTCCTGCATGAATAAAGAGATACTGCCTACAGCTCAACCATGAGTCCCTGGTCTTCTGTTTCCCGCCCGTGAAGCCAGCTCGGCGAAAACAACATCACCTAATGCTTAACTCTGTATTTTCTCAAGGATAATGGTGGGAGGTAAGGAAAAATATGTGACAGCCATGGCAAACTTCAATAAATTGAGATTAGAGTAGGTCACAGATTCTGGAATTGCATCTCATGTGAATAACAAAAGAAACAGATAAAGTAACGAACCATATACTTAGTATAAGGAAATATATCTTTTCTTAGTAAAGAGTCTAACAGGAAAAACAGAACAGGGAGTCGGGCGGTAGCGCAGCGGGTTAAGCGCAGGTGGTGCAAAGTGCAAGGACCAGCATAAGGATCCCCTTGGAGCCCCTGGTTCCCCACCTTCAGGGGAGTTGCTTCACAGGCGGTGAAGCAGGTCTGCAGGTGTCTGTCTTTCACTCCCCCTCTCTGTCTTCCCCTCCTCTCTCCATTTCTCTCTGTCCTATCCAACAACAACAACAACAACAATAATAGCTTCAACAATAAAACAACAAGGGCAACAAAAGGGAATGAATAAATAAATAAATAAATAATTTTAAAAAACTAAAAAAAGAAATAATAGAACAGTAGTTTAATATAGCATTTCAAAGCAAAGTTCTTATTTCTTAATCTTTCTAAATACTTGATAGGTGAAAGTATGTTCTACTATAAGGAAACAACATAATATAATAAGAAAAAAACATTACTTTTTGGATTTGATTTCTAAAGATAAATTCATACCAAACACAGGTATCAGAATTCTACAAAAAATTCCATATACAAAAACGTTTAGAACTCTTAGCTAAACTCAATGCAAATATTAAACCTTGTTGTTCACTGATGAGGCGCCTATGTTTAGAGTTTAAATGCCAGACAATAAGTTTTAAGTTTTTTTTTTTGAGGCCATTTTTCCCATTCTTGTTGCCCTTGTTGTTATTGTTGTTGTTGGATAGCCCAGAGAGAAATCAAGAGAGGAGGGGAGGACAGAGAGGGTGAGGGAAAGACAGACACCTGCAAACCTGCTTCACCGCCTATGAAGTGACCCCCCGGAAGTGGAGAGCTGGGGGCTCAAACCAGGATCCTTACTCCAGTCCTTGAACCATGTGTATTTAACCCACTGTGCTAACACCCAGCCACCTATAAGTTCTGTTAATTTTTACTTTTACTCATCTTATTAGGAAGTCAGAGGAATGTATTTTAAAACTAGATCAGCACATAGGTTTTCTTAAGTATAATACTTGTTTTCATTCTAAACATATAAAATACCATGTGAAAGAGGCCAAAGTAGTTTTCAGTGGTCTGGAACATACTGAACATTTTTTTTAATTTGAAATATTTGTATCAGTTTAATTAATTGGAATCATAAAAATCACATTGAAAATACTAGCCTGTGGAAAGGAGACAATACAAAGTCAATGCAGAGGAAAATATATAGGTGACAAACTGTAAATTTTCCACATCAAAATTAGTTTGTCGGGAGTCGGGAGGTAGCGCAGTGTGTTAAGCGCAGGTGACGCAAAGCACAAGGATCGGAATAAGGATCCAATTCGAGCCCTGGCTCCCCGCCTGCAGAGTTGCTTCACAGGTGGTGAAGCAGGTCTGCAGGTGTCTGTCTTTCTCTTCCCCTCTCTGTCTTCCTCTCCTCTCTCCATTTCTCTCTGTCCTATCCAACAACAACAACATCAATAGCAACAACAATAACTATAGCAATAAAACAACCAGGGCAACAAAAGGGAATAAATAAATAAAATAAATATAATAAAAGAAAATTAGTTTGTCTAGTCTAAGCAATGTTTGACTATTATCATCATTTCATTACAGGATAGGTATTTTGATGTAGGTTTCCCTATCTATGCATTTACTTTACTTATAGGCTGTAAAGAAGACAAATACTGTTACTTGGAAAAAACATCTGTCAAATAAAATTTTATGAATTCTCCAAACACCACATAATAATAATAAATAAGGAATATGCTTTATATTATAGCCACCCACAATTAAGGTGGTGTAAAGGTTAGTGTCTTGGAGTTATGAATTTGTAAACATTCAAAAATTTATAGATATAGCAAAAATAAAATTGATTTGACTTTCTGCCTTCTTTAAAGAAGGGTGGTATTTGAACTATATAGGCTAATACAATAAGAGATATGCTACTGTGCACACCCCTTTGATCAAGTGTTAGCATGTGCAAGGTCCCAGGTTCAAGATCTTACTTTCCACCTAAAGGGGTTGGGGGAGGCTTCATGGACAATGAAGAGGATCTGTAGGCATATCTCTTTCTCTCTCCCTCCCTATCTCTTCCTCCCTTGTCAGTTTCTCTCTTCTGTCTTATTAAATAAAAAGTAAGAGGAAAAAAAATGGCTGCTGGGAGCAGTGGATCCCTGGTGTAGGCACTGAATTCCAATTATAACCTTTCTATATGTTAACAAAAGTAATACTACTAATAAACAAGTATTCAAAAAAAATTCACACTCCTAAATAGACAGAAATATGTTAGAAAATAGATTAATGTATTAATGTCTAATTATTTATAATAGAGTTGTATTAGAATTCTACTTAAGCATAGAAGACATCTCTTACTGAGTTTAATAATTTCAACATAACACAATTTGAAGGTTGTCTAGTGAACATACAGCCAAAGTTTATATTTCTTTGAAATTATAAGACTTGAGGGCCCTGCAATGGCAAGCCCTGTTGAGTTCACACTTGGTGAGAAAGAAACTTGATATTATGCTGCTTTCTCATCAAAACCTGGACTGGAGTTGGTGTATGGCACAAAGTAAGAGACTCTGGGGGTGGGGAGGGGAGTGTTCAGGTCCTGGAACATAATGGAAGTGGAGGACCTAAGGGGGTGGGAGGCTAGACTCTAATGTAGAATGAGAAATGTTACACATGTACCAACCACTGTATTTTACTGTTGACTATAAACGATTAATCCCCCCAATAAAAAAAAAAGTCACGCAAAGAGTCTGGGGCTCAGGATTTTAGAGCCTAGGACCATTCTCAGAAGGCAGGAACCCTGCTGCCATTTCTGTAGCAGTGTAGAGGAAACAGGGAACAGGGAACATGTCCAGAGGACATGCTCACTCAGTTTCTGACTTCTTCATGGAAGAGCTTCTTGGCCTTGCAGAGACCATTTAACCCTTCTAGGTCATGTTTTCTCACCTGTTAACTGCTGTGTCAATATCTACCTCACAAAGCTGTTGAGAACTGTGGATAAAGAAAAAAAAAGGTGGTTTCATGTGGTTCACCCCAATATATGTAAGCATCTAGTAGTCTGGCTTTCTTCTCATATTGAAGCCTCCTATGTGGGGGTGTTGTGGGTAGGACAGAACACAGAACTGTAGTACAGATGGTGTCACAGAAAGACATGTTATATTATGGGCATTGCACTTCACATGCAGGTAATAACTTGTGAAGGAAAACTTTTTCCTGGATGATTTCAGAGATTAACTGGCAGGCTCATTGTGGAGTTTTATTTTGTTTATTTATTTTTGTTTGTTTTATAATCTGAGTCTGCTACAAGAAAGCAGAGATGGGAAAGATGAAGGCCTCTTATGATGATGTCATCCTAAAAATATTTTAAAACTATGATTATTTCCTGAGGAAGACAGAAAGGAATAGAGAAAGATAGACACCTACAGACCTGCTTCACTGCCTATGAAGAGACTCCCCTGCAGGTGGGGACCCGGGGCTCAAACTGGTATCCTTATATGGATCCTTGTGCTTCACACCATATTCACTTAACCCACTGCATTAACACCTGACCCCCTAAATCACCTTTTTTATGAAGCATTTTACTAAATGAAAATTATGCTCACTACTTATACTATATTAAATTGCAATGTATATTAATAATAATCTACATATGTAAATGCTGCATAATATGTGTGTATGTCCCTACACACTGGAGAATTTGCATTAACCAGGACAGGGAAACAGAGAAAAGCCCTCTCCTGACCCTTTTCCTCATCAAAGAATTAGGACAAAAGCCTGGAAAAAAATTAGGTAGAGACAGTTAAAATTTATGGAGTGTTCTAAAGGTTTGCCACTGAAGTGATAGAAGAAACTCTCAGTCAACGTAGTAGAACAGAAGAAACACAGAAAGAGAACAGGAACAAAAACCAAGAAGAAAAAGAGATAAATGTCAAAATATGTGATTTAACAACTGCATTAGCTGAACTATTAGCTACAGAAGCTGAGAAAAAAAAAGCATTAAATAAATGAGCTAAAAACTATATGAACTGGGCAACAAATTGTAACATGAAGGTATCATGTTAAGTGAGATAAGCCAAAATGAGAAAGATAAATGCCAGATGAACTCTCTCATAAGTGGACATTAAGAAAAATGGGACGGTTACACAGGCTCCTGTGCTAAATGTGTGTGACTAGATATGGGTCCTAGATAAGATCAATGGGGTTGACAGTTAATGGTATTTATATACTTTCCCCATATTTGGGAATTACTCTCTGAGCTGACCCAGCTTTCTAATCCTATTCCCAACTTTTTTAAAAATTATTTTTATTTATAAAAAGGAAACAGTGACAAAATCAATAGGATAAGAGGGTTACAAGTCCACAGGATTCCCACCACCAGAACTCCATATCCCTCCCATGATAACTTTGCTATTCTTGAACTCTCTGGGAGTATGGGCCCAAGGTCATTGTGGGATGCAGAATGTGGAAGGTCTGGCTTCTGTAACATGGTCCTTGACAGTTCAAGACATACTCCCAGCCTGTCTCTCTCTTTCCCTACTGGGGCGGGGCTCTGGGGAAAGCAGGGCTCCAGGACATATTGGTGGGGTCGGGTCATTTACCCAGCGAAGTCCAGTTGGTATCATGTTTGCATCTGGAACCTGGTGGCTGAAAAAGGAGTTAACATATAGAGCCAAACAAACTGTTGACTAATCATGAACCTAAAGTCTGAATAGTACAGATGAAGAGTTGGGGGGGGGGGGGGTCTCTGTTTTATAGATAGTTAGTGGTCCTATTTTAGTTATATTCCAAAGAGCCCATGACTATACTAGTTTTTTGGGTTTTTTTGAGTCTGACATTTTATATGCAAGTGGATCAAAATTATTGTCTGGGGAGATGATGTCATGGCTGGAAAAAGGACCGGAAAGATGGGTCAGGAATGAAAGTAGCTCCCAAATATGGGGAAGGTTTATAAATATTGTTGACTGTAAACCCCATCACTATGATGTGATCTTGGGGCCCATATTCAGGTTAGGAGCCTATGTGACCACTGCATCCCTAAAGATCTGAGCTCACATTCTGTGGTCATGAGTATCAATGTTCCAAGCTGCCCCAATATCAGGACCCATCTTCCTCAGGTGGAACATAAAGTATGTTGTCCAGCCTCCCTTTGGAGGATGGAACATTCTCTGCCATTGTTGATCTATGTTGAGGCCAAGGTCCTATGGAGGCCCATAAAGGGGTCTAAGTGTTGTTCCTGATAGAGATGACCAGTAACAATGGAGAGAGGGATTTATTTGAGGTCTAGGCCCATCTTGTCTGTTTGGGAACCTCAGGACTCCCCAAATAGGGCTCCAGCTGATGGGGTGGCCTGATAGTGACTAAAGAGTCATCATTAAAGTATGCCAGTCTCTTGCCCTTATTCAGCTTTTGTAGTTCTTACTTTAATAGAGTTAGCTTTGCAGTGACTGAGAGAAGTGTAATAGGAAGTAGGTGAGGAGGGTATCTAAGTCTAAGTAGATACTATTTCATTAGGAACTTCATGGTGTCTTTTTAGGTCTTTCTACTTGCTTGCTGCATATACTGACTCACTGCAAACTATTGTGAACTTTTGCTTTCAGGTATATATTTTGCCCTAAATTATGGATATATGTGAACATATGCCTTATCTCATGGGAACTGGTCTATATTTAGGTTTTGGAACTTTGTTAGGAAGTGAACTACCTGAAATGGAATCAGAGAATCCTATGAAAGGACACAAATTTTATACAATCTACCAAAAACAATTCTTTTAGCTCATCTGCATATTAGCTGTCCAGCCAGGCAAAAATTAGTATGGTCATGGGTCCTTTGGAATATGCATAAAATAGACTTCTAGCTATTCCCACAATTGAGTAGATAGACCCTTAGTTCCATCTACTCAATTCTTGCCAATAGATTCCTGATTATTAAACAATTTATTCTTTTTTATATCTTAATGCTTTTCAGCCACCAAGTTGCAGATGCTACCGTGATGCCAACCTGACTTCCCTGGGCAGATGACCTCACCAGTGTGTCCTGGAACCCCACCCACTAGGGAAAGATGAAAACAGGCTGAGGGTATGGACTGACCTGTCAATGTTCACGTCCACTGAAAAGCAATTACAGAAAACAGACCTTCCCTCTTCTGCACCTCATAAATATCTTTGGTCCATATATTCAGAGGGATAAACAATAGAGAAACTTCAGTTTCCAGTGGGGGTTGTGATATGGAACTCTGGCTGTGGGAATTGTATGGACTTGTACCAATTTTATACCACAATCTTGTGGATTATTATTAAATCACCAATTAAAAAAACATGGATAGTATAGGAAGACACAGTGTGAAACTTGTACTAGGTGTGGTATATTGCACCAAAGAAAAGGACTCAGGAGAAGGTGGAAAAGGGATGAAAGGGGCATTTGGGTTTCAGTGCCTGATTGTGGAAAGGGATCTAGGTTGGGGGAGGGAGTATCTCGAAGACACCTATTATAGGGAATAAGAAGTTACACCCATGTGCCAACAACTGTGGTGCAAACCATTGGTGCAACCCAGCAAAATAAAAAAATGTAAATAATAGTAACAACAACAACATTACTATGTGTAGTTGTGTGTTTAGACTTCTGCGATAACATTTTTCAACTGAAAACATCTTTTTTTTCTTTTCTTTTTATTTTATTTTATTTATTTATTTATTTATTCCCCTTTTGTTGCCCTTGTTGTTTTATTGTTGTAGTTATTATCGATGTCATTGTTGTTGGATAGGACAGAGAGAAATGGAGAGAGGAGGGGAAGACAGAGAAGAGGAGAGAAAGACAGATACCTGCAGACCTGCTTCACCGCCTGTGAAGCGACTCCCCTGCAGGTGGGGAGCCGGGGGCTCAAACCTGGATCCTTTTGCCAGTCCTTGAGTTTGGCGCCACCTGCGCTTAACCTGCTGCGCTACCGCCCGACTCCCTTTTTCTTTTCTTTGTTTATTTATTGGATAGAGACAGCCAAAAATTGAGAAGGAATGGGGAGAGACAGAGAGACATCTGAAACACTGCTTCACCACTCACAAAGCTTTCACCCCTCAGGTGAAAACCAGGGACTCAAACACAAGCTTTTGCACACTGTAATGTATACACTCAATCAGGTGCACCACTACTGACCCCCTTAACTGAAAAATTCTAGCTTTCTGATTATACCCTATAACATGTAAGGTTGTAGATATATATCTAAATCAAGTACATATATTTAAGTCTAACTCTGAAAGACAGTTTCACAGAAAATTTGTGATATGAGGGAGTCAGATACCTAAGTTAAAAACAGCAATTGTGGATTAGCTCATTGACTTTACAGAAATTAATTTTTTTGTTTTCCTTTTTTTATTGTTGTTGTTGCTTTCAATGTTGAACTGGATGAAGGTTTTAGGTGGAGAGACTGAGACAGAGTCAGAGACTAAGTGAAAGAGACAACAATATCAAAGCTCCTCTAATGTAGTTGGGGCCAAGTTTAACCCTGATTTATGTATGTGACAAAGAACATGATCTGCGTTATTACTGCTCTCTCTCTCTCATTTCCCAATGTTTGTTGAATTCTGCTGGAGAATGGATTGCGTCATCATGAACATATGCAAAATCTTTTCTTTTTTCTTTTTTACATTTATTTATTTATTTATTTTCCCTTTTGTTGCCCTTGTTTTTTTATTGTTGTTGTAGTTATTACTGTTGTTGTTACTGATATCATCATTGTTAGATAGGACAGAGAGAAATGGAGACAGGAGGGGAAGACAGAGAGGGAGAAAGACACCTGCAGACCTGCTTCACTGCCTGTGAAGCGACTCCCCTGTGGGTGGGGGACTGGCGTTCTTACCTGGATCCTTAAGCCAGTCTTTTGCTTTGCTTGACTTGTGCTTAACCCTTTGCACTTCCACCGGACTCCCCAAAATCTTTACTTTTTTCAATAATAATAATAATAATAATAATATCTATATAATGACAAAATAACAATGATAGTGACATAAGGCTAATAAACGGCTAGAAGTATTAAGATCTGAAAAGAGCTGTCTTCAGCAAGATCTAATGAAGTACTCTCAGGATGAAACTGTACAGTTAATGGGAGAAAAGACCAAGATACAGCTTACTAGTTAGGACACAAGCTTTGTCATTAATGTGACATGAGTTTGAGCTTGTGGGAGTTCAGTGGCACCAGGAAAAACTCCAAGTGATAAAATCTCTCTCTCTCTCTCTCTCTTTCTCTCTTTCTCTCTTCCTGGATAAAAAAAGTCAGCTCAAGAGCAGTGAAAGTGTATATGTGTGAGTTCCTGGCTCCTCAAGAAAAAGTAAAGAATCAATAAATAAAAAGATAAATTAAACATAAAAAGCAACTACACTGAGAAAAAAAGGTAGACGCAGATCGTTTCAAGAATTAGATTTGTTTTGTTTCTGGGCTCTGAAAGAGAGAGAGAGAGAGAGATTTTCTGGTTTTAACGAGGTGTAGCTACTATGCTGGCCTTTAGTGTTTTATGGAAAGGAACTTTATCTCCAGGGAAAGTTAAACGACAAGATAGGACATGTTAGAATAATAAAGATTCAGAGATATTCATTCAGAATTTCAAAATGAGCTGGTGAATTCTGTGGTTATAAGAAAAAAAACCTTATTATTATATAGTTTTGGGATTAACTATGTAAAAGATAAATCCACAAAAGAATCAATTAAAATACCCATTAATAAAATAGATGGGCTTAACTACATGAAAGACTCAGACAACACTTGTTATTCAGGTGTAGAAAATCTAGTGGTCAGCCCCACACTGGGTCATTAGAAAAGTCATGACTTTTTTTTCAATTTTAGTTTTACTCTTTTTCTAAACTAGTAATATAATAATGATTAATAAGATTGTAAGATAACTGATACAATTCCATACAGTTCCCAATACCCAAGTTCCATGTCAATCCCCTCCATTGGAAGCTCCCCTATTCTTTTTCCCTCATGACATGTTTTTTCTGTTTTTCTGTGTAAAGATATCATATGGATTTTCTGGAAATCCAAGAGTTTTTTAGATGACTTGCAGTCAAAAAGACATTGAAAACAATGACATATTTTGAAGCAGAATAGACTTGTGCCTACTTCACAATCAGGAAGAGGATAATGAAAGCATTCCAAGAATCTTGACAATATATTTTCTTCCTGGCTTCTCACCAATCAGTAGTGACTTATAGAAAAGATTATTTTGGGAGTCCGAGCAGTGGCATACCCAGTTAAGCACACATAGTATTAAGCTCAAGGAGCCACACAAGGATCTGGGTACAAGTCCCAGCTCCCACCTGCAAGGGGGATGCTTCACAAGTGGTGAGGCAGGTCTATCTTTCTCACTCCTTCTCTGTCTCCCCTTCCTCTCCCAATTTTTCTTTGTCCTGCCCAATAAAATGAAGACAAAAAAAAAAAAAAAAAAAAAGGCTGCCAGGAGCAGTAGATTTGTAGTGCCAGAACCAAGCGCCAGCAATAACACTGTAGGCAAAAAAAGGAGAAAAGATAATTTTTCAGAGTAGAACAAATTCTTGGCTCATTACTGAGCCTTGAGAGTAATTTTATCTAGGTCTTTGTAAAAAAAAAAAAATAAAATCCATTAAGAACAAGTCAGAAGACAGTTGTATAGTTGTATATAGTCATGTTGTATAGTCAGGTCCTGTTGTTAAAAATATTCCCCAAATAACTCTATCTTAAAAATCACAGAGGGAAAAAAAATCACCAAGGAATAAATAATCTTGAATGGTTTTGTCATATTAAAAACCTAACCATTTGTATTCTCTAATAATGTTTATTGTGGACATCTGTGGAAATTTAAAAAAAAAGGTGTAAATGCTGGCATGTCAAATATAATATTCTTTCTGTCATTTAATGTTTTTTTTAAAACAGTCTTTCTTTCATTTGTTTTTGAAATTGTTACTTCCGATGGCAGTTATTCTAAATAGATGAGGGAGAAAGCCAACATGAATCATTTTTCTGGAGTGTTTTCTGGCCATGAGAAAATAAGAAAGAAACTTCAAGTAATATTTTCAGAGACTTTATCTGTTAAAGTATAATTAACTTGTAGCATTTGAAGACCTCTCCACAGACACTCAGTAACTAAGGGAAGACATGACCCGGGCTGAAGTGTAGTATTTTGTCAGGTCTGACAACTATGAAGCCTTTTATTTACTTGTTTCTAAGCTTTCTACTTTACAATAATTTTTGATTTACAGGATAGTTACAAAGAAGAGATAAAAGAGTTTCTGTAAAATTTATTTTCCTGCACTATTAATGTCTTGCATCTCTCTGACACATTTAACAAGACTAAGAAACTGGCATTTGGTAAATTATTTAAATCAGCTTCAGGCTTTCTTTGTGTTTCAGTCACTTTTTCATTGATTGATATTTTTGCTGCTATCTGATAAATTCCAGGTGTTTTAGCCAATTCGGTTTATGATAACAAAAAATTCATATACTGGGGTCACTTAATAACACTTGTTTTACACAGTTCTGGAGGCTGGCGGGGGGTGGGGGGAAGGCAAAATACTAACAGATTCTTTGAGGAAAGTTTGATTCCTGATTCACATGTTTTTCTTCCATGTCTCTACCTATTGAAAGAGGGAAAAGAAACTTTCTAGAGTGTTTGCTATAAGAAACTCGTATACATATTGTTAACTGTGAATCCCATTGATTTGATTTGGGCTCCATATTCAGCACAGGAGCCTGTGTAAACCTCTGTGTCCCTGTAGGTCTGAGCTTGCATTCTGTAGACAATACCTTTAGCCCACCTGCATGTTAGCTATCAGGTTCAGGCAAAAATTAGTAAAGTCATGGTTTGAGCCCCCGGCTCCCCACCTACAGAGGAGTCGCTTCACAAGCTGTGAAGTAGGAACAATTCCAAAGGGTCTCTGTTTTGTAGAAAGCTAGTAGGCATATTTTAGTTATATTCCAAAGGGTCTGTGATTATATTATTTATTTATTTATTTATTTATTTATTTATTTATTTATTTATTTTGCCCTGAGCCTGAAATCTGATATGCAGGTAGATTCACGTTATTGTCTGGGGAAATGATGTCATGGCTGGAAAAAGGACTTCTTCTAGTGTTTGCCCTTCTTCCGTAGCCAGTCAACAGCGTCAGGTTGAGCCTGATGTAAAGTTTCAAGATTAGAAAGCTGGATCAGAAAAGAGAGTAGCTCTTAAATATGGGAAAGGTATATAAATATTGTTGACTGTAAATCTCATCGATTTGATCTGATCCAGGGCATATATTCAGTTTAGGAGCTTATGTGACCTCTGCATCCCTGTAGATCTGAGCTCACATTCTGTGGTCAGGAGTAGCAACGTTCCAAGCTGCCCCAATATCAGGACCCATCTTCCTCAGGTGGAACATAGAGTATGTTGTCCATCCTCCCTTTAGAGGATGGAACATTCTCTACAGTTCTTGATCCATGTTGAGGGCAAGGTCCTATGGGGGCCCACAGAGGAGTTTATTTTGTTGTTCCTGATAGAGATGACCAGTAACAATGGAGAGAAGGATGTATACAGGGTCTAGGCACAACATGTCTGTTTGGGAATCTCAGGACTCCCTGAATAGGGCCCTAGCTGATGGGGTGTCCTGTAGTGACTAAAGAGTCATCGTATGCCTGTCTCTTGCCCTTATTCTGCTTTTGCAGTCCTTGCTTTGATAAGGTTATCTTTGGAGTGCAATGATGGAAGTATAATAGGAAGTAGGTCATGAGGGTATCTAAGTCTGAGTAGACACTATTTCATTATGAACTTTATAATGACTTACTGCAGACTATTGTGTACTTTTCCTTTCAGCTATATATTTTGCCCTAATTTATGGATACATGTGAATATATGCTCTATCTCACAGGACCTGGTCTATAACTAGGTTTTGGGACTTTGTTAGGAAGTGAACCACCCGCAATGAAATTAGAGAAACCTATGAAAGGAAAGGTTTCACCTGAGTAATGAGGGTGAAGAGTTGACATTCCATGCCTGACGTCTCTGAATACAGTCTGAAGTGAAGCATGCTGAGGTGGAACTCCTTGCATTGATTAGGTTGGGATCATAAGATGCAATATCATTTGGTATGAATTGAAATAAGCATTCAGGACAGTGAGCCCCACCCTAGTCGTTCCAGGACTGGGGGAAATATAGGCTCTATAGAGGAAGTGGGAGGTTCCTGCTGTCTTAGGGTTTAAGAAGGCAATAGATAGTTATTTCTATAATCACATTATTTGGCAATTGGGCTAACTTCGAAATATTCCTTTGTTAGGATTTGCTGTATCATACACAACATCATAATCTATGTCCTTTGACATTATTTGTATATAACTGTGCCACCAGTTGCTTCTATTCTTCATTAAAAAGTGACTCATAATTTTCAGTATACAAGTCTTTCACTTCTTTGGTCAGCTTTATTCCTAGGTATTTTATTGATTTTGCTGCAACAGTGAATGGGAGTGATTTCTGGATGTGTTCTTCTTCAGATGTAGTGTTTGCATAAAGAAATACCACTGATTTTTGTACATTGATTTTGTAGTCTGACACCTTGCTATATTGCCTGATAAATTCCAGTAGTTTTCTGCTGGATTCTTTAGGTTTCTCTATGTATACTATCATATCATCTGCAAATATTGAGATCTTGACTTCTTCCCTTCCAATCTTTATTTCTTTGATTCCTTTCTCTTGCCTGATTGCTATGGCAAGAACTTCCAATACTCTGTTGAAGAGTAATGGTGATAGTGGACAGCTCTGTCTAGTCCCTGATCTGAGGGGGAATGCTTTCAACTTCTGTCCATTGAGTATGATGTTAACTGTAGGTTTGCTGTATGTGGACTCCATTATCTTGAGGAATTCCTGCCTATTTCCATTTTTTTGTAGTGTTTTGAGCATGAATGGGTGTTGGATTTTGCTAAAGGCTTTCTCTGCATCTATTGCTCTGCTGTTAGGTATGCTGTTTGGAATCAAAGAGTACTACTTCTACACACTCTTAATACAATGGACTGGTGAATATATTATATCCTATCTGTGTACACACTGATGTCTATAAATGTTTGTATATATACCTGTATGTGAATATGAATATAAAAACACATCTTATATAATCTTTTATAATCATGCAGATTTATTTATACAGATATCCTGGTTTCTAATTTGGCAATATAGGAAAAATTCTAATGTTTCTTGATAACTATTTCCATCACTGACAATGAGAAACCTTATCTTATCACTCTCCATTTACTGAGTTTTTAAAAACTTTCTATTGTGTTTGATAGGACAAAGAGAAGTTGAGAAAGGAGGTGACAAGAGTGGGAAAAAGGCAGATGGAGAGAGAGAGAACTGAAAATCTGCTTCACCACTCTTGATAATTTCTTAACTTGTATCTCTATACTGGGGATTAAGAATGAAGTAAATTTTGAAAGATACTAGTTAAGAAATCATCAAGAGCAGTGAAGCAAGTTTGCATAGTCCCTCTCTGTCTCTTCTCTCTCTGTGTCTCTTCTCTCTCTCTCTCTCTCTCTCTCTCTCTATATATATATATAT
Source organism: Erinaceus europaeus (assembly GCF_950295315.1). Lineage (NCBI taxonomy): Eukaryota > Metazoa > Chordata > Mammalia > Eulipotyphla > Erinaceidae > Erinaceus > Erinaceus europaeus. Next base: position 163,253,835 of record NC_080164.1, read on the forward strand.
ACATATATATGTGTATGTATGTATATATATACATATATATATATATATATCTCCTCCTCTCGATTTCTATATCTCTCACAGTTTATTTCATTCTTTATTCCAATATGCATATCACATAAATCAATTTCAAAACTGCTACTTATACCAGCATTTTTCTGTTTTATTTGTTTGGTTTTTGCTGTTTCAAGAGTGAAAGCTTACATTTTTTTTTCTGTGATTTTCCATTATCTTTGAAGAAAGTCTCAGTTACTTGACACAGACTAGAAAACTGGGCTGAGTAATCTAATATTATCTGCTTCATTTGCAGCTTTTCCTCCCTGTATTTTATTTCTGTAAGATGAAACGTGCAGAGGGAGAATCATACAACCAAAAAGTTCTTCAATGCAGTAAGTTAGCTTTTTACCTAGGTAATGCACATGGCAAAGCAGTACACTGTGTAAACAAATTATCAGGACAGCTGGTATTTTATTTGATAATTCAAATCATGTATGGCTTCTAAGTGCCAGGACCATACTAGAGACAGAGAGAGATGGAGAGGGAGAGAGAGAGAGAGAGAGAGAGAGAGAGAGAGAGAGAATAAAAACACCTGCAACACTGCCACACCACTCGTTTTGTTTCTTTTGTAGTTGGGAATCAGAGATTTGAACCTGCATATTTTTTGTACATAGTAATATATACTCTATGGGTGCACCACCACCTGCCTCCATTTTTTCTTTCTCTTTCCTTTTTCCTTTTTTTTCTTATAAATATATATTAATATATATATTAATGAGAGGGATAGGAGGACAAAGAGAAAGAACCAGACATCAGTCTGGTACATGTACTGCCGGGGATTGAACTCAGGACCTCATGCTTGAGAGTCCAACATTTTATCCACTGTGCCACCTCCCGGTCAGCTCTTACAACTATATTGACAATGCTCAGAAAAGTGCCTGAGCTTGAACATTGGCAGATCATTCAAGTCCAGTGGAGAAACAGTTATAGAAGCCAGAATTCCCACTTTCTGTACCACATAAAGAAATTTGGTTTATATTCCCAGAGGGTGAGAAATGTTAAGGGAAGATGACCAGAGGGCTCTGCACCTCAATTCCATTAAGACCTCAAAAGAGAAGAGGAAAAAGAAAAACATTCTGAAATAATAATAGGTGAGGGGTGACTTAGAAAGCAAGAGAAGGCAAGACCACAGAAATAAAGGGGTGTGTGTGTGTGATATGTATATATGTGTCTGTGACAATGATAGAACTACTGAAATTTCCAGTGGAGGGAATGGAATCTGGTGGTGGGAATGGAGTAAAATTATACAGCTAGAATCTTATAATTTTGTAAATCAAATTAAAACACTAATAAAAAAAGAAATTTCCCTCCCACTCCCACTTTATGGAGTTAAGTTGTACTCATCATGAACTACTTAAGGATTAACCCCCTTACAGATCTTTTCTACGTCAATCCTGACAACATTGAATCATGTTTCCTATTATTGTTTGCTCTTTTAAAATATTTATTTATTTATTTATTTATTCTTTTGTTGCCCTTGTTTTATTATTGTAGTTATTATTGTTGTTGTTATTGATGTTGTCATTGTCGGATAGGTCAGAGAGAAATGGAGAGAGGAAGGAAAGACAGAGGGGGGAGAGAAAGATAGACACCTGCAGACCTGCTTCACCGCTTGTGAAGTGACCCCCCTGCAGGTGGGGAGCCAGGGGCTAGAACCGGGACCCTTATGCAGGTCCTTGAGCTTTGGGTCATGTGTGCTTAACCCACTGAGCTACCTACCGCCTGACTCCCTATTGTTTGCTCTTTGAACCCTCCCTAGCCAGTATGTTTCTACAGATCACTCACTGTGATGGTCCATTAACTATTCTGTCTATCCCATTCAGATGAAGATGAAGCTTCAGATCTGTTTTACTCTTTTCATGTCTTTGTCCACAGCATCTTCTAGAGTCTTGTCAAACCTGAAATCCAGTATTATTGAATGAATGACTGTAAGAACTGAAGAAAGAAAAGATTAGATATGGAATGTGTGCAGGCAATGGAGCAGCTACTGAGATTGTGGGCAGATTTCTCCATGGACTCTTTATCTGGTATCTTCTACTAAAGACAAAGTCACCCCAGGGTCCATCAAGGAACAAGGTGTAAATTGTCTGTGAAAATGTCACTAACTCTTTGAGGCAGTGAGGACAGGATTGAAGACATAATCTTGAGGTTCCAGAGCACATGCTTTCAAACAATTCATTAAAAGTTTACAACAGAACTGGGGATACTCTTGGAAATAAACATGTGAGTTGATTGTGTGGTTTAAAATTATGTTCCTTATTCATTAGAAGATGAAGGAATATGTGATTGTTGATTTTCTTCACTCTCCTAAGTGACACATTATAAGATTAAATATCTGAAATAAATATTTTTTTAATTGAGACTAGGTTATCACCGGGATTCAGTGCATGCTTGACAAAACCACTCTTCTGATAGTCATTCCTCTCCCCTTTTTACCTATCCATCTATCTCTATCTATCTATCTATCTATCTATCTATCTATCTATCTATCTATCTATCTCTTGCTCTCACTCTTGCTTTCAGTTTTTATAAAGACAGAGAGAAATTAGGAGGGGAAGGGAGACAGACAGGAAGAGAAAAAGAGACACCTGCATCTCGTTTGCAACACTCTTGAGGCTTTCCCCCTGAAGGTGAGCATCCTGTAATCTGTGCTCTCTATCACATATGCTATAGACCAGCCAAAACTAAAATATTTCAATCTACAAAGCATACTACTGAATGAGCAAAATGATTCTTGTCACTCCAAAAACCATTGAAGAAACTTGAGTAAGTGCAAGAGAAATTGACTTAATCAGGTGTTCACAAAATCTGAAGAAGTGAAAAATACCATCTTACTGTCAACTCTGGGTTGAGTATTTATAAAAGACACTGATAAAGTGGGGTAAAGTACAGGTCCAGGGTCCAGCTAATAAATCTTGGGTGACCTGACTGATTAGGAGCCTCTGACTCCAATATTATGTATGTATGTATGTATGTATGTATGTATGTATGTATGTATTTTTTCCAGAGAACTGTTCATCTCTGCTTTATAATAGTGCAGGAGGTTGAGCCTAGATTCTCTGGTGCACTGGATATGTAAGTCAGTTCTATAAACAATTGTGGTATCTCTGATCACTTCAGTGATTTTTTTTTCACACAGCTTTCCAGCTGCTGGAAAGAATTCAGTTTGATAGAATTGATTCACCCAAGTTTAATGGTCACATCCCTTGCTCCTATGACTAGTTTATTATTTCCTAATACCAGGAGAGATGGGACAAAGGAACAATTAAGTGTGTGTGTGTGTGTCACTATTTATTACATGATTGGATCCTATGAAGGAAATAAGAGTGTGTAAGAAATAAATTTTTGTATTTGTGAGGAGCAATATGCTTTCTATATGGGCTTGCTGATTAATTTACTATTTCCATTAATGTGGTTTTATTTGTCACTCTTTGCAACATCATGACTTCATTCCAGCAGTTCCAGAAGATTCTAATTCCTTAGATTAAGATTAATGATTAGAAATAATTTTGATATTTGTGATAGGAATTCCTTGCAAGATCATTCAAGTCTGCAAGATCCTTCTGTCTTATGTTCCTTTTTACTGTACTCACTAATTCATATTATTATATGATAAACTTAATAAAAGTCTAAACAAGTCCTTGCATTTAAGTTTCTTTCTTTATTGTATTTTATTTTTGTTTGTTTATTTACTTTTTCCCTCCAGGGTTATCACTGGGGCTCGGTGCCTGTACTAATCCACTGCTCCTGTGACCATTTTTCAACTTTTTTGAATAGAAGAGAGAAAAATTGAGAAGGGGAAGGAAGATAGAGTGGGAGAGAGAAAGATAGACACCTACAGACCTGCTTCACAGATTTTAAAGCAAACTTTCCCTCTGCAGGTGGGGAGCCAGGGGTTCCAACCAGGATCCTTGAGCAGATCCTTGTGCTTAGTACTATGTGAGCTTAGCCTGGTGTGCCACCACCCACCCCACCTCCGGCCCATACACACACATTTAAGTTTCTTTCTTTCTTTTTATTTATTTTCCCTTTTGTTGCCCTTATTTGGTTTGCTTTATTAAATTGTTGTTATAGTTATTGTTGTTTTTGTTATTGATGTCATCTTAGGACAGAGAGAAATGGAGAGAGGAGGAGAAGACAGAGAGGGGGAGAGAAAGATAGACACCTGGAGCCCTGCTTCACTGCCTGTGTAGCAACTGTCCTGCAAGTGGGGGCTCCAACCTGGATCCTTAAGCCTCTCCTTGCACTTTGCGCCACCTGTGCTTAACCCGCTGTGCTACCGCCCAATTCCCACATTTAAGTTTCTTATCAAGGCAGATTTCAAAATCTTTTAGATATTCTGAATTTGCCTTCATTAATACTTTATGGATGTATTTATTTCTCTTACTCTTGTTAGCAAAAATTCAAGATTTTTGTATGATATTTTTATGGAAACTTTTCTTTGGCACATTACACTTTTGATTTGTTTGTTTGTTTGTTTGTTTACTTTACCAAATCACTGCTCAGCTCTGGCTTATGGTGGTGCAGGGGATTAAACCTGGGACTTTGGAGCCTCAGACATGAGTGTGTCTTTGCATAACCCTTAGGCTGTCTACTTTCATCCAAGATCAATTTTTCCATTCTCATTTTATGGATGAAAAAATTAAAATTTGGAAGCAATGTGGTTTGCCTATATCTTCAAAAAAAAAAAAAAAAAAAGGAAAGTAGCATAGGACACAAACACACACCTTAAAAAATATCCTTTACTACTTGGCTTTAACTGTTCCTAAAGGACTGTTTCTATTTTACTTTAAAGAACAAGAAAAACGGGAGCTAGGCGGTGGCCCAGCAGGTTAAACACATGTGTCGCAAAGCTCACAACTGGTGTAAGGATCCCATTTCGAGCCCCAGCTCCCCACCTCCTGCAGGGGAGTTGCTTCACAGGAGGTGAAGCAGGTCTGCAGGTGTCTATCTTTCTCTCCCTATCTCTGTCTTTCCCTCCTCTCTCCATATCTCCGTCTTATCTAACAATGACGACAGCAATAAAACCAACAATGTTAAACAACAAGGCAAAAAAAGAGAAAAAATAAAATAAATACATTTTTAAAAAAGAACTAGAAAACATTGCCAAGTCTTGCTTGTTCTTCACAGCAAGTGCTTACATGGAAGCACAGTCTGAAGCACAGTTTGTAATGGGAAACCAAAAGTCATACACATGCAGCACACACTTGTACTCCACTGGGCATCTGTTGTGTGCTCACCAGGGTCCTTGTCATTACTGAGTTTCCATCAATTTTATATAGTCATCTTTGTCCTGAGGATTACTAATGTGGTTCTAAACAACTAGCTTTTATAAATCTAGTTTAATAAAATGATCATTATTACCACAATTAAGACTGTCTCGGAAACAGACATGGGATGTCAAACCTTCAGCTCCATCACTCTGATGAGACCTTTCCTAGTTCATAGGACTCCTTTATTCCACTTTAGGTGGTGCATTTCCTAACAAAGCCACAGAACCTAGATATAGACTAGGGCCAATGAGATAGAACGCATATGCACATGTATCCATAAGTTAGGGAAAAATATATATACCATAAAGTAAAAGTGCACAATGATTTTCAGTGATTCAGTAAGTGTAGCAAGAAGCAGAAAGAACTAAAAAAGACAGCATAAAGTACTAAATCAAACAATTTCTACTTAGATACCCTCCTTACCTACTTCCTATTTCACTTCCCTCAGTTACTCTAAGGCTAACCTTGTCAGTCAAAGTAAGGACTACAAAACTGGATAAGGGAAAGAGACCAGCACACTTTAATGATGTTTCATTTGGTCAATACCAGGATACCCCATGATCCTGGGCCCTATCAGGGAATCCTGGATTCCCACATAGCTATGATGGGCCTAGACTTATAAGAGATCCCTCTCTCCACCATCATTGTGCATCTCCATCAGGAACAGCATCAGGGACCCTCCTGTAGGTCCATATAGGGCCTTGCCCCCAATGTGGAACAACAATGGTAGGGAATGCACCTTTCTCCAAAAGGAGGCTGGGTCAACATACTCTGCATTCAAGGATGCTGGGTCCTTAAATGAGTACAGCCTAGACTGTTCCTAGCAATGACCAGAGAAGGCTACCTCACACCTACAGGGATGCAGAAGTTACAGGGGCTCCTGTGTTAAATACAGCCCCAGATCAGATCAATAGGGTTTACAGTTAAAGGTATTTAGATGTATGTTCCCCATATTTGGGAGCTACTTCCCTGATGCAGCTTTCTAGTCCTATTGCCAACTCTAACACTATCTCTCCAGACAATACCTGTAGCCCACCTGCATGTTAGCTGTCAGGCTCAAGCAAAAATTAGCAATGTCATGCCCCCCCACCCCCCATTGAATATACCTAAAATAGACCTACTAGCTTTTTCTAAAATGGAGACCACAGATCTCTTCTGCTATATTCTTACCTTTCGGTTCCTGATTATTAAACAATTTATTCAGCTTTACATCTTAATGCTTTTCTGCCACCAAGTTGCAGATGCTACCATGACACCATTTTGACTTCCCTGGGCAGACAACCTCACCAACGTGTCTTAGAACTCCACCACTTTAGCGCTCTTCCCCACTAGGGAAAGATAGAGACAACATGGGGGTATGGATCAACTTTTTAATGCCCATGTCCAGTAGAGAAACAATTACAGAAACCAGACCTTCCACCTTCTGCACCCTGTAATGATCCTGGCTCCATATTCCCAGAGGGATAAAGAATAGGACCCTGCCCAGGAAAGCTTCCAATGGAGAGGATGGGATGCAGGACCCTAGTGGTGGAAATTGTATGGAATTATACCCCTCTTATCCTACAATCTTGTCAATCATTATCATTCAATAAAATAAATGATTCAATAAAATAAAATGAAAATTGTCTCTGGATGGGGTGGTAGTGCACCCAGTTGAGTGCCCATGTTACCGTGCACAAGGTGTGGTTCAACCCTCCAATCTCTACCTGCAGGGTAGAAGCTTCATTTACAGTGAAGCAGTGCTGTATGTGTCTATCTCTCACCATCTCTATTTTTCCTTCTCTTCCTAATTTTTCTCTCTCTCTACCCAAAATCTATCAAGAAATAAATACTTAAAAAAAGAAATAAGTTCTATGTCAGATAGATAGATTTACAATCATCAGTATTGATATGCTTTTCTCATATTTGGAAGTTAATTTCCTCCCTGATACAGCTTTCTAGTCCTATTCCCAATTCTGACACCATCTTCCCAGACAATACTTTTTAGCTCACCTTCATGCTAGCTGTGTGCTCAGGCAGAAATTAGTAAAATTAAGGGACCCTTGAAATATACCTAAAATAGCTTCTTCCTAACAAATATTCCAAATTTCATCTTCTATATTCTTACTCTTAGGTTCGTGGTTATTAAATAATTAGTCCTGCTTTATGTATTAATGATTTCAGCCACCAAGTTGTAGATGCTACCATGATACCAACCTGACTTCCCTGGGCAGATGACCTCACCAATGACTCCTGGAACTCCACCTCCCCAGAGTCCTACTCTACTAGGGAAAGATAGAAACAGAGTGAGGGTATGGATTGACCTGTAAATGCCCTTTTGCAGCAGAGAAGCAATTAAAGAAGCCAGACATCACCTCACACCTTTTGTATCCCATAAAGATCTTTGATCCATACTCCCAGAGGGATAAAGAATAGCAAAACTTCCAATGGAAAGGATGAGGTATGGAACTCTGGTGGTGGGAATTATATGGAATTGTGCCCCTCTTATCCTAAGTTCCAAAAGCAAATAACAACAAAAGAACCTTCTTTCATAAATGTATGGTAAGGAGGTATTTTTTTTCCATGTCAATAAAAAAATTCAGAGAAATCAATTTAGAGACCAAAGTTACTAAAATTATTAGCTGGCTAAGAACCACTAAAAAAAATGCAAATTATATATTGCAAATGTATTTTGTACCCAGTTGCTTTTCTACATTTATAAACCACATTTATTCATAAAACAATATCCTTATTCTCTCAAATTAAAGCAAATTTAATTTGCATAAAGGTGTAAAAATCTAAGTAAGCATATCTCTATATAACAACAAATACATACATTTTCTTTCTCTCTTTGGGTAGCACATGGTTTAGACAGGTGTTAGTGTTAATAACAGCACAAATTTACATATTTTATAAACAAGTTTGCATATGTACCATAATACATAACACTCCACAGATAAATTTCCACAGATGTATTGCTCTTGTCTTAAATATGTCTTAAATATGTGTAAAACTTGCCAGCATGTACCAAAAACACTTCAGTAATACCACTTACCACAGCAAAATCTAGCCACATCTAGTTGCAGGAACTAAAATGTCAAATTTATACAATCAGTTAAATACCTTGTAAATAAAATTCCACCACAGTATTAGAAAGCTGCTTCTTTTTAAACATGCTCTGGAAATGAAATAAAAAAATAAAATCTTTGAAATGAATATATGAAAAACCAAAATGATGTGCTTTTGTATAAAAATACTGTAGGAGAGAGAGAGTTGGGGAGGACAGGAGAAGATGTTAGGGATTAATTTTTTCTTCGTTCAGTTTTGGCCCATGGCCAGTTAAGGCTGTAACTCTAGCCTGTGTAAACTGGTTGAGTAAACACAGACAATGAGCCAGGTGCAGTGGATTAAGATGAGGGAGGCTGGAATTACAGAGTCAGTGAGGTGTGTTTCTATTGTTTCCACAGGGTCACCAACTGCTACTGCATGGAAAAGCAGGGGAAAGAAACACTACATCAATACTATATGAGTGTTTTAAATTATATCTCAAATGCCTTTCCCTATATTAGCTATACCCACGTGATTAGTCTTATACATATATTGTTTTCATTTTATCAGAGATGTTGCCTTATATTGTCTTTCTTTTTCCGTGTCTGCATGCTCGATGTGGACAGATTTAGCATATATTTTATAAAATGATCATAATCAATTCCAATGAAAGTAAGATCAAAACTATGTAGAAATTAATTCAATTTCTCAGTCACTTAAGAAAAAGTTTTGCTCATGGACTTTTGGCACTTTTGTTACAGCACAAACTGATCTTCATGTGCATAATTTCAGTCATCTCAGGATAATCTGATTGAGAATGATATGAATTTTGCTTTCTGAATTTAAAATGTACTCTACAATTAAAGATCATATGAACATTACAGGCAAATCATTAGCATTGACATGGTACCCAATATTCTGCAGAAACAGATGTTGTTATTTTTGGTTTATGATACACTTTCCTCAGTCTCTCAAATCATATAACATTACTACTGCTTATCAAACAGTTTTACACATTTCTGTGACTAAACATGGGGCTTGGCATCCTTCCTCCCCTCTATGTGAACCTAAGACCTACATTTATAAGCTTACAAGAAAAAAAAAACTAGCACTGTTTTTTTTTTACCTCCAGGGTTATTTCTGGGGTTCAGTGCCTGCAATACAAATCCACTGCTCCTTGAGTCCATTCCCCTCTGCATTTTTGCTGCCTTTGTTGTTGCTATTGTTACTGCCATTGTTGTTGTTTGATAGGACAGAGAGAAATGGAGAAAGGAGGGGAAGACAGAAAGGAGAGAGAAAGACAACTGCAGACCTGCTTCACCAATTGTGAAGTGACCCCCCCTTGCAGGTGGGGAGCTCGAGGAATCAGGATCCTTTTGCCAGTCCTTGCACTTCGCACCATGTGCGCTTAACCCATTGCACTACCTCCCAGCCTCCAACCTTAAATTTTTCTATGTAGATAAATAGAGGAAAGGCAAAATAAGAAATTAAATGGAACAGTTACACTGAAGTTATTTGTTAAGAAATTGTTTTAGCAAATGTTAAGCCTAATGCAACCTATGAAATCGTCTGTATTCTAAAGTATCTCACCAGGCCTGCCACTTAAATAACACTGATATCCTGAGGAATAGCAACTTTACCTGTTCTTAAATAGAAAGTCAAGTACATGAAATAGCTTCTCGAATCACCAGTACAAGCAAGAAAGGTACTTTTAGAAAAGTTTATGAGATTAAGGGGAAAAAAAAAAGCTAAATATCACTAGAGGTATCATCATATTCTGAGAAAATTCCAAGTAAAATGATTCTGTTAAGAAGACATTCATCAATGATCACTTTCATAGTCCAAGTATTCCCCATCATGCTTTATTTCTTTCATAAAAATGGACAAGCATAGCTCATGACTGTTGAATTTAAATTCACTATCTCAGTGAGAGATTGTTTCATAAGACTAAGGTAGGTGGTTATGTATATTTTATATTTGAAGTGCAAGGGTTTCCAGAAAATTAAGAACTAGTTACCTGCAAAATGACCACAAACTTGCCAACTATTGGTACAAACATTAAACTTTTCGAAAATCTCGCCAACTTAATGTGACATTTTTATTAAACCACTCTGTAACTTGTGAGATTGATGATGTCAGTCATTGAACTATACTGAAGGATACCAAACACATACAAACACACATACACACACACACACACACACACACACACACACACACACACACACACACACACACACACACACATACACATTAACCAGACATCAGGCCTGGCTTAGCCTGGTCAAACTGACATATAAAGTTAACCTAAATTTATTTATTTTATTGGTAAAAAAAAATCACAAAAGGGGGTCTGGTGGTAGTACAGTGGGTGAATCGCACGTGGCACAAAGTGGAAGGATGAGCTAAAGATTTCAGTTCAAGCCCCCGGCTCCCCATCTGCAGGGGAGTCACTTCACAGGCTGTGAAGCAGATCTACAGGTGTCTCTCTTTCTCTCCCCGTCTCTGTCTTCTCCTCCTCTTTCCATTTCTCTCTGTCCTATACAACAATAAAGACGACCTCATCAACAACAATAACTACAACAACAATAAAAAAGGGCAACTAAGGGAAAAATAAACAATAAAAATTTAAACATTCACAATTTCCATTGTGTTCAGTACTTTTTTAATTTATTTTTTTCTCCAACTGCTTAATAAATCTAGCTATGAGAATAGATGCATTCCTGATGATGTAGGTCTGGTGAGAATAAACAAGGGAATCATTCACACTTCTGAGCTGCATATGGTTGGATATTATGTAGGTTCCTATGGAGACCTCAGCAACAAAGCTGCATGATAAAAATCATCGGGATATGAGATAAAGCATTGTTAGTTGTGGTTATATAAAACTCTCCAGAGATCATGAAGTATGCTATTACAGTGTCAGATATATAATAGACATGGGGGCTGAGGCAAATGAGTTTAAAATAAGGTAGATGATATCTCTGATACTCAATTGAAACAAAGGACCGAACATTTTCAGTATGATACAAAATGCACTCTTTAAGTCTACAAAAAGCTAAATTTATAAAACATATTGGGAATACTATGGCGATATGATAGATATAATCCAAATAACTGCACAGTGAGCCTTTCAAAATATGAATACTAAAATATAGATCTCTTGCAAATAGTTTATACATATGGTAAAAAATTACTCATGTACCTTTTGATTAGAGATTTTACTATGTTTAGATTAAATATAAACATAGAACTGAGTGATCTTTGTAATGATCTCTTCTTATTAGGGAAATTTTGTATATGAACTAAATGAATGGTTTAATACATTAAACTGTTCAGTATGGTTCTTCAGAAGTGGTGAACAATGAGCATCGAGGGTGTCATAGATATTAGTAAATAGATGATTTTTTTTCTGTAAAGAGACTAATTGTTGGGGCCAGGCAGTGTCACAGTTTGTAGAATGCACACATTATCATGCATAAGGACTGGAGCTGAAAGCCCCAGTCTCCACCTGTGATCTGAGAAGCTTCAGTAATGGTGAGGCAGTACTGTAAGTGTCTCTCTACTTCTTTATCTCCCTTCTCATTAAAATTTCTCTCTGTCCCTATCAAAAAGAAACAAAGGGGAGTAAAGCAGTAGCACAGTGGGTTAAGTGCAGGTGGCACATAACACAGGGACTAGCCTAAGGATCCCAATTGGAGACCTTGGCTCCCCACCTGCAAGGAGGTCTTTTCACAGGCAGTAAAGCAGGTCTGCAGGTGTCTACCTTTCTCTCCCCCTTTCTGTCTTCCCCTCCTCTCTCCATTTCTCTCTGTACTATCCAACAACAACATCAGTAACAACAACAATAATAACTACAACAATAAAACAACAAGGGCAACAAAAGGAAATAAAAAAATAAATATTAAAAAAAAAAAAGAAACAAAGAAGGGGGACCGGGGAAGGTTACCCAGAGTGGTAGATTCATGTTGCATACGTAGAGCCCCAGAGATAATCATAGTGTCAATAAGTAATGATAAAAATCGTTCATTATAATTATAAAATAAAAAGAAAGAAAATAAGATGTTGGTGGCTAAAATGAACTACTAAAGTTTCTGTTGCCCATATCTTTCTAACACTTTAAGTTTATCTTATATATGTCCCACAGAGATCTATGGTGATATTTGCAAAAAGTAAGTGTTCAGAAATATTTTTTTTCTTTTTTTCTTTTTCTTTTCCCACCAAGGTTATCACTGAGATTCAGTGGTCTCCAGGACAAGGTGAACATACCTGTTTTCTTTACCTATTTTAATAATTGCAATAGTTTTTTTCTTTAATTTCAGTTTTTGTCTTTTATAAAATGCTAGAAGAGAAGGTCTAAAGATTTTAAGTGTGCATAGTTGCTTATTAATGTGGCACACTCTTCATGTATATCAGAAAAAAGACTACTTTTCTTAAGAGCACACCATATAATTTAAGTAAAAATTAGATTTAACAGTTTGCGATTTAAGTCATTTGTTTTACTATCTCCATTCATTCACATATTCCTTTATTCACTCAGTAAATATTTATTGAATATTTCTGTACCAGGCACCATGCCAAGTGGTTGGAAGCAGTCATAAACATGATACACTCAACCCTGGTTCTCATGAGGCTTTTAATTTAATACCATTATGCTTAAAAATCTCATGGTAAATATGAAAAAGGCTTTCAGTATTGCGCTGACCTTTCTAAGATTTTGAAAGGCAGTATCAGTAGTGTCTGCAAGCACTTAAGCATTTTCTTAAGCAGATTTACAGAGAAAGGCTTCTTTTAAAGCAAAGCGAGTATTCTGCTCATAGCAAAGCAGTAATTTGACAATAGATTTTCCAAAAGTATGTTTCCCTACCATAATCACTTTGGTGTTTCACTTGGCAAACACTGAAAAGGACCATCCTTATAGCTGGAATGCAACAGAAACTAATAGGTATGTTTCTGTTTATTTATTTCTATTAATCCCAGATACTTTGTACTGCCTCAAGCCTAGAATATCTTTATTTAAGATATTTAAGTATCTTTGGCTCCATGCTCTGCTATATGGAAACTCCACAAGCTATACAAATGGAAGTTGTCAAACCAGTTCATTAAAAAGGGATGCATTGGATCGACCTTCTCGTGGTGCATCCCGTGAGTACCCATTCATTGGGGAAACTGACGATCCTTCCTAGCCGACTGAATCCACATGGATCCCAGTCACTTTCAAAGCCAGCAACAAGCAGCTCCTGACAGCTTTCAACCTGACCTGTTGACTGGCTACAGAAGAAGGGCAAACGCTAGAAGAAGAAGATTAAAAAGGGGGCAATGGGGGCGGGTGGTAGTGCAGCAGGATAAGCACACATGGTGCAAAGCTCAAGGACTGGCATAATAAGGACCCTTGTTCGAGCCCCTGCTTCCCCACCTGCAGAGGAGTCGCTTCACAAGCAGTGAAGCAGGTCTGCAGGTGTCTATCTGTCTCTCCCTGTCTCTCTTCCCCTTCCCTCTTGATTTCTCTCTGTCATATCCAACAACAATGACAGTAATGACAACAATTGCCAGAAGCCGGCCCCAGTGAAAGTTATTAGGGTCCCTAAGAGAAGAGGAGTTGATGGGTTACTGAAATGAGAGATACATCAGCGGCTTCAAGTGCAGGAGAGAGGCACCTCTGCCTTCTGTCTACAGAAGTTTATTATTTAAAGACTTTTCACACATTACAGTTGACACCATGTAAGACTTGCCTTTATTAACATTAAAATAACTCTAGACATTATTATCATTATAGACATGTTCTCTTTGAAAGTTCCCTTGGTCTCAGAAAGCCTGACCTCCCCTAGGTTTTGTCCATCTCTTTGGCCTTGGTGTGGCCAAAATCACTTCAAACATTACTCCCTTTGTTTCCGCCGTCTGTGTTGGGACAGCATAACTTTTCTGGAGCTCAGTCTAGTAGATTTTCTTCTTAATCCATTCTTGGATGGGTCTAACCAAGTAACATTTTTCTAATATTTAGCAAAATACCTGCTTAAAGAAATCTTCTGCTGAAAAGTGAGCACATTCCATGGGGGATTTGTACTGGCTAATCTTTGTATATATGAGAATACACTAACTCTTTCTTACCTATATGAAAGTTTACTAACTTCTACCCATTAACGCTTACATTAGTCATTTAACTACACAACTTCTACACATATATCATAAGTGCTTGTAAAGGAATCAGGAGGTCTGTGGGTGAAAGTAAGTGGTAGGGCCTCTTTATAATTTGGTGGAGACCACAGGAAGTTACTCATACTATAAGCCACCTGTAGTTTTGGCTTTTGGTCTGAGTCTAGCTAATTGAGAAGCTGTAGCAGTGACAAGTAGCTCTTTTTCTGAAAGCCTTTCAATGGGTAAAGCATCTTCTGCTCCTAGACCATTTTTGGTATTGTTACACTCATTGTCATAATTGTTGTCACTGTGTACTTCCCCTGGCATTCTCTTTTGATTGTCCTCAGGTAATAGTTGTGCATTTTTCAGCAAGCCAATAAGTCCTCAAATTATCAATGTAGTTGGAAACAAAAGGATGAATAGCTTCAGTTTAGTCTAGAACTTTCCACTTTGTAGTCAGTCCTAGCCTGCTGTCTACTGCTCCATACAGCAGACTTGACTTCACCATTTTTATTGTCCTCAGGTAATATTTGTGTATTGTCAATGTAGCCAATATGTCCTCAAATTACCAATGCAATTGCAAGCAAGAGGACAAATAGCTTCAGTTTAGTATACGACTTTCCACTTTGCAGTTAGTTCTAGCCTGCGGAGGACTATGCCATACAGCAGACTTGACTTTGCCTCTGCCAAACAATAACAATAATAACAACAAAAAGAGCAACAAAAATGGGAAAAAATGGCCTCCAGGAGCAGTGGATTCGTAGGAGACAAAAAAAAATGTGTCCGTGGGGGGACAGGTCCTCGATATGCTTGATGTCAATAATTATAGAGGAAAATTTACTTTCTCCTTTCATTTATGCAAATGTCAATACTGTTAATTAGTGCAGACAATAGCATTGCTTTATTTGCAATTTTTCCAATTGATTTGAATAAAAGTTCTGTAAATAAAGCTAAACTTCAGAAACAAAATGTGCAAGTTCCTTCAAAGGTGAAACTAATCTGTTATGTTATTTCTACAGTGAAAAGTGGGTAATAAAATGCATTAAAATTTTTCTGACTGGGGAGTCGGGCTGTAGCGCAGCGGGTTAAGCGCAGGTGGCGCAAAGCACAAGGACCGGCATAAGGATCCCGGTTCGAACCCCGGCTCCCCACCTGCAGGGGGGTCGCTTCACAGGCGGTGAAGCAGGTCTGCAGGTGTCTATCTTTCTTTCCTCCTCTTTGTCTTCCCCTTCTCTCTCCATTTCTCTCTGTCTTATCCAACAACGACAACAACAATAATAACTACAACAATTTAAAACAGCAAGGGTAACAAAAGGGAATAAATAAATAAAATAAAATAAAATAAAAATTAAAAAAAAATCTTTCTGACTTAGCTCACTTAGCATAATTCCTTCTAGCTCTGACCAAGATGGGTCAGAGAAGTTGACTTCATTGTTCTTAATAGCTGCATAGTGTTCCATTGTGTATATATATCACAGCTTTCTCAGCCACTCATCTGTTGTTGGGATGATCCCACTCATAAACAGACATTGAGAAAGAAATCAGAAAGGGAAACTAAAGGCAGGATCTGACTAAATTGAAAGCAGGGCACCAAAGTAAAAACCCTGTGGTGAGCAGGAGGGTGGACATGTGGTTTCCTGGGCCGGCAGGGGGGTGGGGGTAGGGGTGGGGTGAGGGTGGGTGGGTGGGATGGGACACAATTTTTTGGTAATGGGAATAGTGTTTAGGTACACACCTTTTAAATTGTAGTCATATAACTCACTATTTAATTAATATGAGGGGGAAAATTGATTTTATGTCTAACAAAGGGACTTTTCAAAGATAATCCAATTACCAATAAATAAATAAATAAATAAATGAATGAATGAATATGCATTAAAATGTATTAGAAAATAAAGTTACAAATTCTGTTAGTTAAAATCAAGTAACTCTAAAAAGGAAGTTAATCCTCCAATCAGTGATGTGCTTTTCCTACCTATCTAACTTGATTCACTTAAACTTGATGAAATGACTTCCTCCTGCTTATTGCCATATTTTAATTGATTTAATAACGATGGGAAAGACCATAGGATAGGAGGGGTACAAGTCCACACCATTCCCACTACCCCAATTCCACATCCTATTCTCTCTATCGGAAGCGTTCCTGTTCTTTATCTCTCTTGGAGTATGGACCCAGGTTTTAAATACAAGTTGAAGAAACAAATTTAGAAAATGAATTTGATTATGTTTATCTTCAAAGTGATACATTGGATGTCTGAATGATTTTATTTCTTTCTCTTCTTCTTTTTAGATAGAGACAATGACAGTGATCAGAACAATGAATTTTCCTTGAATTCAATAGGGGCCAGACTCAAACCTGAGTCACGCACATGACCATGAAGCACACTATGCAAATTAACTATTCACAGACTCTTAAATACATTTTTCAACTATTACTTTTAGGGATATATATTGTTTATATGCATATATCATTGAGGTCATTTTAGAGTAACCCTTTTATTATAAATGTCACATTGAGAAGAATGGAATCAGGAGATCACAAATTCATGTCAGAAAAAGTTACTTAGAAATATTTCCTCCCATTTTCATTAGTTGCCAACGAGTTATAAATCTTTCTTTTAAAAATACTGAGTAGTGAATAATTACACTGAATTCCACAACAGGCATGGATATACGTGGCATATCTTTTTTCATTTTATTTACATATACGTATTTGTAGATATATAGAGTCTGTGTATTGATATTTTGGAAAAAATTTAACATATATATATATATATATATGATAGAAACAGAAGTAGAGAGGCAGGTGACAGATCACATACCAAAGCTTTTTTAAGGCTCCTGGGCTCTGATCTGGGTCATGTACATAGCAAAGCAGTGCATTATGCAAGCCAGCTATTTTACTTCCAGTGTAACTTCCAGTGTAGCTTCCAGTGTAACTGTGTCTTAAGGAAATGGTTATACTAAAAGCAGGCAAGTCTTATAAGCCTACCTAACTTTACTAATATTGTAGAATTTAGGGCATCTTAATATGGATGCAAGTAGGCATCAATTATCTAATAACACATGATCAATAGCATGAATTTTTCTTAACATATATTTTATAAAGAACACAATCAATTTTAATGAATAAAAAGAAGCTAATCAAAGGACATACCTTATAACAAAATTAATATATCTAAAATATAACTTTAAAATATCATAATGCAATTATGAAATGTTTCCAGTTCTTAAAATATTTACATATATAAGGTATAAAATATTTTAAAAAATTAATAGTAGGGGTTGGGTGGTGGTACACCTGTTACAAAGCTCTAGGGCCCGGGTTCAAACCCATGGTCCCCACCTATGGAGCAAAGCACTGAGAACGGTGAAGCAATGTTGCAAATGTCTTTCTGTGTCTCTCCTTCTCTATCACCCTCTTCATTTTCAATTTCTCTATTCAATGAATAAATAAAGATAATAAAAAATAATTTTCTCTATTTTGATTAAAATCATATCAACCAAATATCACAAAACTACAGATTAGTGCGATAAACTGAGAAAATGTTGAGTTGAAACTAAAATTAATAAAGAAATGAAATTTATAGAAAGCCTGAATAATACTAAATCTGATAGAAGTACTTAAAGAAAAGTATGAAAAGAAACAATACCTTGATAATCACAGAAAATAAAAATAAAAATTAGTAAAAACAAAATCAAACAATATTGTGGAAGAGGAAGCAGAAAATAAAATACCAAAATTATTTTAAATTGGGAGTCAGAGAGATAGTTCACCATATAGGATATGGATATATATATATATATATATATATATATATATATATATGCAATTTGCCTAGTAGAAAACACTTTGCCATGTGCAAAAACCCAGGACTGAGTCCATGGCATGGCAGCAGATACCCATATTTCGCAGGTATGTGGTCAATCTTCTCATTCTGTCTTTCTGTGAATCTCTGTCATTCTATATGGAAAAGAAAAAGTTTCCACTCTGAGTGCTGCCACAACACACACAAGAAGCCACAGCACTAACTAAATAAATGAAAGAAAGAAGATAAATGGAATCAAGACAACATCAGATATACTTGTACAGTGGTTTTCTATATGTACATTACAAATATGTGTATATATCAAAAATGTCTCAGACTATAATAATTGTACACATTCTACTTGACTTTACATTTTAATAATATGGATTTAAAATATTTTATTATTCTATATTCATCATGATCATTCTGATCATCCATAAACCTTTTTTTTAGTGGGCACATAATGTATCGTTCATAGATAAAATATAGATTTTGTGAGCCTTCTCTTTGGGAGCACACAGATTATCGCTATTTAATGTTATAAATAATATATGAGAACTCAGTCATTAAACATATATTTCATTCAATGAAATGTATACCAAAGTGTGTTGTATAAAATAGTTACAGCAAGGAAAATACAGAAGATATATGCTTGTGTGGTTTTGCTTCCAATTATTTTCTTGGGAAGTAGTATAAGAATGTCATTCATTATCCAGTTAAATTGTGTATAAAGGGTTTTTTCTCATATATTGCTAAACTGTATTATAAAATATAGAGCTAAATCAAATATCCATTTTAATATACCTCTACTCTTATCTACTTAGCGCTTACCTATTTTGTTATCTTCTTTACTAGATAGGGTCAGAGAAAGAGACTGAAATAGACCACAGTACTGAAACTTTCTTTAATGTTATGGGGGCCAGTTTTCAACCTGGTTCAAGCAGATGTCAAATAAGGAAGCTATTCAAGTGAACTATTTTGACAACCCTGGTTATTGTCATTTAGATATACAAATCTGATATATATATATATATATATATATATATATATAATTTTAAATTATTTCTTTATTATTTTTTATTTGATAGGGCAAAGAGAAATTTAGAGAAGAAAAGATAGAGATGGAGAGAAATGGAGAGACATCCGCAGGACTGCTTCAATGCTCATGAAGATTACCGCCCGCCCCACCATAGGTGGGGGACCAAGGATTTGAACCTGAGTGCATGCACATAGTAAAGTAGTAATGTGTGCACTCAGCTGAGTTCACTACCACTGAGCTCTGGCACAACATTGTTTTTTAATAGAAGTAATTTATTTTAAAGTTATAAGCACTAATGATGGTGATGATATATACACATATGCTGGATTTTTACATTTATTCTGAATAAATGTTGCATAATGGTTGTATCTTAGTCAAGTGACAATATACATTGGTTAAATCTGAGGTCACGGAGTCGGGTGGTAGCGCAGCAAGTTAAGCGCAGGTGGCGCAAAGCCCAAGGACCCGAGTAAGGATCCCGGTACAAGCTCCTGGCTCCCCACCTACAGGGAAGTTGTTTCACAGGCAGTGAAGCAGGTCTGCAGGTGTCTATCTTTCTCTCCCTCTCTGTCTTCCCCTCCTCCATTTCTCTCTGTCCTATCCAACAACAATGACAGCAATAACAACAACAACAATGATAACAAGGGAAACTAAAGGGGGAAAATGGCCTCCAGGAGCAGTTTATTCATAGTGCAGGCACCAAGCCCCAGTGATAACCCTGGAGACAATAAATAAATAAATAAATAAATAAATAAATAAATAAATAAATCTGAGGGCAGCCATATTTCAGTTATATGTCCTGAAACTAGTCACTTAGTTATCATATACTTCATTTTCCCTATCAACAGTGATAGATTTTTATAAAAAATAATGATTAAGTGTGATAGTATATATGATTATATATTATACAAATGGGATCTACAATAATATATTCTGTGTAAGAATCATAATATAGATGCTATTATAGTATGATTCTTTACACTATCCATCTTTAGCTGGGATTTCATTTTGATGTTCTATTGTAACAATTCTTTAGAAATAAGTAACATAGATTATTTTTAGCCTTATACCCTATAATTTGTCTAATCTCCCAAAGTAACTTCCAGCTTTTTCCTAGATAGTCCCAAACTCATTTTTTCCCTTGTAAAGCTATAATTCAATACTAAGTGCTTTTAAAATATGCTCTGTTAAAAACCCTTTTGGTTAAATAGAAGTTTATTTGTGTTGATGAGTACTTCTTCAGACTAAACAAAACACGAGACTTGAGAGGCCTACATTTTCTTGGGAAGTCTAGAAATAAATGCATAGTGGCTAATGAAAACAAAGATCTACTTTAAAGTGTTTTTACAAAGATTCTCACATCTAAGGAAATGCACAATAGTAGTATTGGGGAGAGATTTCCAGGTGATAACTTTTATTGTTTTGTTTTTGTGTAAGTGGTGACAAAACTCCAGGAGAGAATTGCTACAGTCCATATTCAATTAAGTGTGTGTGTGTGTGTGTGTCGGGGAGGAGGATGGTCTCTCTCTCTCCCTCTCCCTCTCCCTCTCCCTCTCTCTCTCTCTCTCTACTTGGCACGTCTAACTCTGACAACTAATTTCATTTGCCGTTCAGAAATCAGAGACTATGAGGAATAATGCCTCCAACTTTCAAAAATTGGAAGACATAATAGAAAACTGATTAAGACCAAAAAAAAAAAAAATGACAGTGAAGGATTTGACATGAAAAGAAATTCAGCAAAGTTGAAATTTCTCTGAATTCTTTGCAAATTTTGTAGGCACAAAGACTATCCCTACATTGGCTCATCACACAGCAAGCTTCTTCATTTAGACTATCTTAAAACTTTCTAAAAGACCTAGACCTGACCTAGTCCTTGCCATCTGAATAGTAAATCATGCCAGCTTTGTGTCCTCTTGTTTCAAGTCAGGCAGTGTAATTAAAAATGAGTCACACATAGGGAATCACAGAAAGACACCTATTCCTGAAATTCAAGTGTAGTGCTAATTCTAGTGGATTGCAGTGGTCTAATTCATTCAAATGTCCAATAATAACCCAGCAGGAATAGTGCCTTGGGTCTTATCATGAAGTTTCTACCCTTCAAACCTCTTGCCTGGAAAAAAAAAAAAGAAAGAAAGAAGAAGCAGCAGCTAGGGGAATGATTTTCCTCTGGCCTTATTAGTCCTTCAAAACAATGGACTTCTTCCTGAAGTCTGAGTGTGTTTTGTTATTGCTATCTATTTACTCACATTATTCCACTTCCTTGTTTGGAATGAAATTATGATCAATTTAGACAGGGAAGTTGATTTATGAAAAGGAAAAGAGGTAGGGAATTTAGAAAAATATCACCATAAAATCTTTCCTAGCAATATTGTGTTGTATACACTCACCTGTGACTCATTTGTATGAATATATTATAACTACATATACACGTTATAAACATATATTTAAGTATAATACAAACAATAAATACATACTTATATTAGAGTTACATTTTTATCCTTTGCCAATACATCTCCCCAAATGTTTACTACAGATTCCTTTTTTGAAAGGGCTCAACAAATAATACTACTAAAACTAATGGGCACTTCTTAAAAATAACATGGCTGACAAAATAAAACCCCAATAAAAGAGGCACTCTAGAACACAAAGAAACTGAGTGTATTGATGCCTGCATTCAATTACTGTACTATAAAGTATTCATTCCTTTAGGAGGAACCTATTATTTTTCAAAATAATGCAGTGTCTCAGCAGGTGCCATCATAGTGGGCTGTGCAAAGTGTGTTTCCGCCAAACTCCAGTAATTATTTAGACCAGTCAGACTGTATGTGTGCTCTACCACAGAGTTAGCATTCATTACATCACTTCAAATTGTTTGTTGGATAGTATTGTTAGGATTGTGACATTCATTATTGGGGGGTAAACCCTTCATTAGATGATTTGTCAAAGTCTTCAAGTAATACAGTATTTTTCAAAGAACAAACAGAATTAGTTTCCTATTGAGAACTCTTAGATTTTAAAGAAGTAATAAATGAAAAAAGGAAAGAATTTTCCAAAATATGTCACTTTGTCACCACATAGTGACAACTCTTCCTTCACCCACATACCCGTCAGATCAGCAAAAGCACACAATATTTAAAGACACTCAATAAACTATTTTCCACAACCATAAAGCATTGTAAGTTCACTTTAAAAAAATATCTTTCTTACAATCAAAGAATGCCTACTGCATGCAATATCATTTGGTTTGTTTGCAATAGATAAGTGATTTTATGAAATAAGCAGTAATATTAGTATGAGATAGTAATTACCATATAAAGTCTTCTGTAGTAACTGCTTTATTTCAGTGTCTTTTTGTAAATATAATTTTATCATAACCTCACTTAAATATGAAAATTTAAAAAATATATTATAAGTGCTAATTTTAACTACCAAATATTGGAGATTAAATTTTAAAGAAGGATTCCAGCTATTGGCTCATGTTAGTCATAACTACTATGTCCTCCTAACAGAAAACACACTCACTGTATCTGATTTTGCTCATGCTTTTCGTAAATAATAAATCCAGGTTTCTCTTCAATAGAGCGTAAATCCGAAGAAACTTGGCAGTCTCTGAGAGATAGGGTTTTTAATGTATCCCAAGTCATTTATAGTCAAGGAAGAAAACCAACTTGCGTTACAGATAATTGTATAGGACTTCACTTTCCACAAATGAATATTTCCTCTTCAAATGTTCCAAACTTACGCTAGATATTGCAGTCTGTTCACTAAGCTTGATTGTCTCTCAGACTGGGTTTGCTGATCAGTTTATTTTGATTAATTCATTCCTTATTTCACATAGGGTGCTGAATGCATTAAAAGTTAACAATTGCCTCAACTTCTAATTTTTGTTAGCATTTCCCAAGTACTGTTTCTGTTTTTTACATGTGTATTTTCATTACCTGCCTTCATTTCTGTATGGTACTTTTCATTGTTTTAATAATTGTGGTGTACAGTTTTTTTCTAAAAAAAAAAATCAGTGTTGGAGTCACCTTGATTCTTTACTATTAGCTCCCTAGAATCTTTACAGACCAATCTACTAATAAATTATATATCACTAGTTATTCCTAAAAGGAAAATGGAGAAGATGGATGACAACTGACCTATAAAAGATAGCAAATGTCAAACAAAACTGTGAACTGAGGCAATAAGTCACATGGATGATGTTACATTATGTTTATGTGTTAGAAAGAGGCAGAAACGGAAGTGTTGACTTATTACCAGGAAATTATATCATTTTCCCCAGAAGTGAAGGATTAAGCTTTCTCTATAACAAATATGATTCTCCTGACCTGACATTACTAACTTCTGAGATTTCATTCCATTCGATGTAAAGTAGATAGTCCTTGTTGGGGATTTCACTTTCACAAGTCAGCCATTTCTGTTTCACAAGTATGCAGATTTAACAAATTATCTTAGCCCCCCTGCAGTTTCTAATTATTACAGTTTACATGATTTAAATTAAACCACGGACTTCTACCTACTACAGGGAGAAAGGGAGTATAGGATTCCTTTTTTGGCTTTTTCATAGCAGGAAGTGTGGTTTTCCCCCAGCATAACTACAGAGAGGGAATAAATCATCAGAATCTATGAAAGTCATTACTTTCCCAAGAGTGTGAACCTTGTAATTCAGTCAGTATGCCACTAGTAAGAACAACTTTATGGAAAAATGACTCTGCTTCATATCCTGAGTGAGCTCTACACTATAGTACCAGCTTCAGGATGCACAGTGCTTCTCGGGACAGGAAATAAAGAACTGCTGAACAAGAGTCTCAGCTACCTGTCGTCAACATTCTATTCTGAAATGATGCAAAAGTGTAGGAATATTTTAACATAATATTTACCATTAAAATATATTCACTAAAATATGGTGGTTATCAGAGGGGAAACCATCTTGCAATGTTAAATCACTATTAATAGGACTATAATTAAGAAATAAAATGAATTCATCAAATATCTTTAACAAATTCTCCCAATTTTATCCATGGTAAGCTATCATCAAAAAACCAATACAGTGCTATCAACTAATGGGTAAAATCATGGTGTGATCTCAAAGAAATAATAGTAAAAATCACATGTATTACCATACTCTTTTCTTTCACTCCTATTCTGATTATTGAATTCCAGCTACACAATAGTCTTAATATAGACTTGTCCACGAGGAATATGAACAGTTATAGAGATGTACATTGTTTTTGCCCACAATAGAGAATAACACCAAGTAGCCTGCTGTCTCAAGAGAAAAGTAAGGTAGACTTATGTATCTGGGAAATAAGGTTCCATATAATTTCACAAGGATTATCATAACACTGATAATGATGGATGATTAAGAATAACTTGTACTTTCAGCACATGTAAATGACACTATTCAGATTCAATGCATTCTTACAATCCTATTTGGTCTATCTAAGCATTTCTTCCTTTTCCTGACCCAGCCTGCTGCCAGAGTACCAAGAAAGGGTATTTCTGCCCAGCATTGTTACTATTTTCTTAAGATTTCCTATAGTTTCTTATTTTTTAAATTTATTTTATTAGTAATTTAATGATAATTTAAAAGATCATACATTTATAGGTATGTACTGTGGAATGGAAAATTCCTGTACCCCTACACAGGGCGAAAGTCACCGCCCCTATGCAGGGGCAAGTCACCAGTTTTATCTTAAAGGAAATAGCTAGCCTAGCCACAAACCCAAGTCAGCTCAAGGCTGATGAAACTCAACCACCTGAGGCCAGATGGTCTTAGTCAATAACCAAAAGTGTGGTAACCCTATTTTGCATAGAGGCTTGAAATTAGACAAATTCTATAGGTTGCTTAGTGTGTTGCAATGTTTGAAATGATTGGATCCCGCATTTTCTATAAAGTACCATTGAATATGTTATAGAATCCTTGTTTTGCATAACCGCCCCTTGGAGTGTGCTCTGGAATCCTATAAATTGTGTGGTCTGAATCCTGTTCGGGGTCGAGCCTTGGTGAACTGCTGTCAGTCACCGTTTGGCCCAGATTCGAATCTGTAATAAACATCTTTGCTTCCTTGCAGTGGATGGTAGTCTGGTTTTGTGCTCG
Organism: Erinaceus europaeus; assembly: GCF_950295315.1. Classification (NCBI taxonomy): domain Eukaryota; kingdom Metazoa; phylum Chordata; class Mammalia; order Eulipotyphla; family Erinaceidae; genus Erinaceus; species Erinaceus europaeus. Next base: position 163,279,272 of record NC_080164.1, read on the forward strand.
CTAACATGTACAAACTACTGTTCCTACCTACAAGGAGAAGCATCATGAATGGTGAAGATGGCCTACAGACGTGTCTCTTTCTCTTTCACTCTTTATCTCACCCTCCTTTCTCAATTAATCTCTCTACTAAAAGAAAAAAGGAAAAAGAAAGAAGAGAAAAGAACAACCACTGGAAGCAGTAGATTCATTACGTGGGCATTGAACCACAGGGATAACACTGGTAGCAATAAACAATAAAGTATTACAGGGGTATATTTCCACATCATACACACCATCACAGTTTTGTGTTTTTCCTTCATCTCTGCTCATGGTGCCCTGGCCCCAAGAATAGTATATATTTTCACAAAATTTTTGCATGAGTATTGCTAATATATATATATATATATATATATATATATATATATATATATATATATTGAGGGAGTCAGGTGATAGCACTGAGGATTTAGCGCACATGGCACAAAGAGAAAGGACCGGTGTAAGGATCCTGGTTCCAGTCCATGGGTCCCCACCTGCAGGGGGGTCGCTTCACAAGCAGTGAAGCAGGTCTGCTGCTGTATATCTTTCTCTCCCCCTATCTGTCTTACTCTCCTCTCTTCTTTTCTCTCTATCCTATCCAAAAACAAGGACATCAATAACAATAATAATAATAGCTACAACAATGATAAAAAAACAAGGGCAACAAAAGGGGGAAAAGTAGCCTCCAGGATCAGTGTATTAGCGGTATAGGCATTAAGCCCCAGCAATAACCCTGGAGGCAAAAAAAATTATTTATACACATAGATAGATAGATAGATAGATAGATTGATAGATAGGACATAAAGAAATTGAAAGGGGAATGGGAGCTAGAAGGGGGGGCAAAGAGATGCCTGCAATACTGACCACTTATAGAGCTCCCCCCTACATGTTGGTACTGAGGGCTTGAACCCAGGTCCTTGTACATGGCAACATGTATGTTCAACGGGGTGTACCACAATCTCTTTGGCTACAATTTTTCTTTTTTACAAGTTCAGAAATTTCAATTCTTTATATTGCAAATATGTATGAAACCACCTGGTATCTTTCTTTTCAATAAATTCAGGTCATTTGACAATGGATATAAACTATAGCAATAAGAACACAAGTGAGACAAACAAACAAAAAAACTAAAACTAAAGGACAAAATCTGTTCACTTTACTTCCCTCTCCCCACCACACACACACACACACACACACACACACACACACACACACACACACACACATTTTCAATGCAGAGTGGGGGTGGGGTGAGATGGTAAGGATTATGCAAAAGACTTTTCCCCCTGACACTACAGAATTTCAGTTTGAATCCAAGCCACTACCATAAGCCAGAGCTAAAAAGTACTCCAGTGAAAAAAAAGAAAGAAAAGAGGAAGAAAGAAAGAAAGAAAGAAAGAAAGAAAGAAAGAAAGAAAGAAAGGAAGGAAGGAAGGAAGGAAGGAAGGAAGGAAGAAAGTGATGCAGTAGGAAAGAAAAGAAACAGGATGAACTCAAGGCCTCTTAGATACAAGATACCACTGAGCTGTTTCATGGGCCCATTTTTTAAAATTTTAATGTAGTAATGGTGGTGGGGGATAAAATGGTCCGAAATAGTAGAGATTCCACAGCACTGCTTCACTGTGCAAGGAACTCCCATAATGCATTCCATGTACTTCCTTATAGTACCAGGACTCAAACCCATACCTTCATACATGGTAAAACTAAGATAAGCCTCTACTATCTATAAATATAAAAGTACCCAAATATTTTCATAGTTTAAAAGGTTTGAAAGCCATTTACATTACAAGGTACCATTAACACCTGCCTTTTTGTTTTCCACAATTATTATATATATTGAAATTATTGTGAATTTTTCAGCCTTACTATTTATTCAGTTAATGCATATCCTGTAGCATCTCTGATATAATTGGCTGTCAAAGATTTGAAATTTTTATTCATATAGTCTCCCACTATTTCATTTGTATTATGATAATTTGTGCAGTTACTACAATTTGTTTTCATTGTCACTGTTAGGTTTTCTTGTCTATTATGAAGTATAAATGATTAAGTGAGCTTTATTTTAAGCTCAGGATTCATTCAATACTTTTATTTTGTTTTGTTTGTTGATAGATAGAGATAGAAATTTAGAAGGGAAAGAGAGAGAGAGAGAGAGAGAGAGAGAGAGGGGGAGATGTAACCCTGTTTTACCACTTGTGAAGTTTTTCCACCTGCAGGTGGGGCCTGAGAGCTTAAACCAGGGTCCATGTGCATTGTAACGCGTGCTTAGCTTGGTGACCCACCCACCACCTAGCCCCTTCAGATGAACTTGAGATTGCATTGTTTTTAAAAAGGAATTTTGTCCTTTCTAGTTTCACAAACATATTGAACTAAATATCATAGTGTGAGCACTTAACCAGGTGTGCCACCATCTGGCCCCCTGAACTAAATATTGTAAAAAGTTAAAATAGTCTTTCTGTTAATAATCATTTATGTTATTTTATGAAATTAGCATGGCTTTTTAATTAGAACATTAAGAATTTATATTGTAAAATAGTGTCTTAGATATAATATGAAGAAAATAACTAAAAAAATAAAGACATACTAATTTCACTCACAAACTTACTGTAATTCAGATGCATTTATTGACCTATAGAGTCCTAATAAAACTATTAGTTGATAGTTTTTAGATTACTGCTTTCAAACCAAGGTGAACTTTTTCTGTTGAGCTCTTCTAATTATTGTTACTTGATATTTACTACAAACCCATAGCATTCCTAGAAAGATGAATTCAATAACAGGAACAACTGTTCTACCTAACGTCCTTACACAACAAATAGAAAATGCCAAGACTGAACAGGCGTGGAGTAACACGAGGCACATACAGTTTGACATTTTTCTCCATGGAGATTTCTAAGTCTCATATTCAATGGCAAGTAATGAATTCTGTTGATTTTGTACATTGTAGATTTATAGTTGTGCTGATACTGGCTGAAGGAAAGCCTACTACCAAATAACTTTGTATTCTCCAAGGGGAGCAAAAATCATTTTACAAGGGTCCCTTCTTGGTTTCACATATGAAGAAAGGGTTAAGTAGGAAACCTGCCATTCCATTTTGCTAATTTGTGTTTTTGCTGTCTCAGAACATTTTTCAGGACCTGAAACTATTGATACATTTCACCTGCCCTCAATCATTCTAGGTTCTGCATCACATCACATGTTAACGCAGAAAATAGGAGACGTTATAGTTTCCTATTCTAAAGTGTCTCAGCAGGAGGGATTTCAAGAGAAAAAGGAAAAGACAATACTTGCCCTTTATAAGATTTCAGTGTTTCTATGTATTGTGCTTTTCGTTTTCAGAATGTAATTGAGTTCCATGAGGGATTTGGCATACTTTCAGAGAGTAATGAAAATCATTAATGAGCTCAACTATTAAGGCATGATATTTATTGAAAAACCTGTTTCCCGCTGAGCTGCTGAAGTGCACAAACCCTTGTTTGAAAGATGTGTCTGCCATGTGGTACTTGAGCATACAAAGAAGCTCGTCACAATTCTGATTTGCAAGTATACTAAGGAATACAATTGAAAACACTTAAGCATGCAAAGTGGAGCAAAATGGCATCTCATTGTTTCTAGTGAGTATTAATGCCACACATATTGTCTTAGAACATTTTTCCTAGGGAGTCGGGCTATAGCACAGTGGGTTAAGCGCAGGTGGTGCAAAGCACAAGGACTGGCATAAGGAACCTGGTTCAAGCCCTGGCTCCCCAAATGCAGGGGAGTGGCTTCACAAGCGGTAAAGCAGGTCTGCAGGTGTCTGTCTTTCTGTCCCCCTCTCTGTCTTCCCCCTCCTCTCTACATTTCTCTCTGTCCTATCTCAAAACAACAACTATAAAACAACAAGGGCAACAAAAGGGAATAAAGAAATAAAATATTTTTTAAAAAGAATGTTTTCCTGATTTGGAGGTTATTTTAAATGACTTTTTTTTTGCTATTAGATCAGTCATTTATATGTACTCACAATTATTGAGAGATATTGAAATAAAATACTCAGCTCATTTTTTTCAAAGAAGACTAAGAATTGAGGATACTAAGAAACTGAATATGAATGTACAATATTCAGTCACATAGAGTCATTCAGTGAATTGCCATCTGATTTGCTTACTCTATCTGTAGGAATAGTCCCTTGGCAATTATTTTGATGAAGTCTAGCCCAAATAATTTTTATTTATAAAAATAATTTTATAATAAAAATAATTTTTATTTTTATTTTTATTTAATTATTTATTGTGTCTCTCCACTGGGCAACTGGTAAATTGAGAAGACTGAAAAAAAGTAAGCTAACCTGGAATCAATAACAGCACAATTTTTTTGATTTTGAATAATATAAAGAGTAGTGTTTTGATGCTGACTTTCAGGGAAGCCAACCATACCGAGGGTGAAATTACAATTGCATATTTCGTCCCTTTGGTCCGTGGCTGCCCCCTTGTGGTCATCATGACTTTAGGTTTTTCACTTGAATTTCTAGGAAAGTCTTAGTGAAACATTTTTCAAAAATAAACATAATAAGACAATACACTTCATTTTTATTACCCTGCTGTGTTTTCCCATTTTCTATTTTCTGTTCAAATAAGAAAAAGGAGAAAGAGGAATAAGAGAAGTAAAGAGGGTGAAGTATATGAAATTGACCTAGAACATTTATACCTTTTTCCATTTACTTACTAGTGAGACATGCTATGCACACTTATATTATAAAAGACAAGAAGAAAGGTGTAATGTAATTAATAAGAGATAAAGAAAGAGAGAAGATGAGAAGGAAAGAGAAAGAACAAAAAGAAGAAACAGAGAGAAAAGAATAAAAGTGAGGAGAAAGGAAGGGGAATGAAGGGAGAAAGAGAAAGGGGAATGAAAAGATGAAAGGCATACACTGAAACAGTGTGTATTTGTGTCTTTAGAGGTGATTATACATTGGATAAGAAATGCATCTAAAAAGTCATAAAACATTTCTGTGCTGGAAGAAAATGAACCCTTTTTCTAGTGAAAGCAGGGAGAGTTAATCTGACCATGTAATTAGACATATAGGTCAATTTTATAATTATTAATGTGTAATATTAGGAAAACACTATTTTGTCTTTTTTTTTCCCCCTGAGTCTGAAATCTGATATGCAGGTGGATCCTAGTTATTGTCTGGGGACATGTTGTTATGGCTGGAAAAAAGGACAGAAAGCTGCATCAGGAATGAGAGTAGCTCCCAAATATGGGAAAGTTGTATAAATATTGTTGACTGTAAACCCCATTGATTTGATGTGATCTGGGGTCCATATTCAGTTTAGGAGCCTATGTGACCTCTGCATCCCTTTAGATCTGAGCTTACATTCTGTGGTCATAAGTAGGAATGTTCCAGGCTGTTCCAACATCCGGACCCATCTTCCTCAGGTGTAGCATAGGGGAAAAAAAAAAAGAAAAAGAAAAAAAAACCTAGTATAGCCACAGGCCCTTTGGAATATAACTAAAATATGCCTACTAGCTATCTACAAAACAGAGACACACACACCCCCCACTCTTCATCTGCACTATTTCAACCTTTAGGTTCATAATAAGTTAACAATTTGTTTAGATGTTAACTCTCTTTTCAGCTGCTAGGTTCCTGATGCCAAACAGACTTCTCTCGACAGACAACCCCACCAATGTGTCCTGGAGCTCGGATTCCCCACAACCCTGCCCCACTGGGGAAAAAGAGAGATAGGTTGTGTGTGTGGATCGACCTGTTAATGCCCATCTTCAGCTGGGAAGCAATTACAGAAGCCACACCTTCCAACTTCTGCATCCTACAATGACCTTGAGTCCATACTAGGGGGTTAGAGAATAGGAAAGCTATCAGGGGAGGGGAAGGGATGCAGAGTTCTGGTGGTGTGAATTGTATGGAGTTGTACCCCTCTTATACTATATTTTTTGTCAGAGTTTCCTTTTTATAAATAAAATAATATAAAATATTAGGGAAAAACAGAAGACTTGTATCAGACATACAAGTACTGGAGTAATTATTTTAAGCCCAATGGAAATAATTTAGTAAAATTTGCACCACTTCCCCGTTCACTCCTTAGTCATACACACTGCACTCATTTACATTCTTAGAAACCAAAGTAAATTTTTTTTTTTATCTCTGAAGCAATCACAGAATCGGAGAGTATAATTTTAGCAACAAAATTAAACTGAGTGTCTGGTCTAGAAACAGACACCCAGCCATTACATAACACCAGGGAAATATTTCCATCTTTCTAGACCTGTTTCTTTCTAAATAATTTCTTTGTTAAGGGGAAAAAAATGATCCTGGTCATTACAGACGCTTATTTTTAGAGTGTTTGAATTATGCCGAATTACTTTAAGACATTGTTAGAGAACAATAGTGTATTAAGAATAATATGACAAAACTTTTTCTTTGTCTAAAAATATTTTGTCTCAAACAAGTTCTTGACTCTACAACATGCATAAGTATGCATGCTTCGATCCTCAATACAGACACTTATTTACAAATCTGTCCTCATGTCTGCAAAAGCCAAGGATCAGAGAACTGAGTAACCATGGATTCTATTGAATATGACCCTGGGTATTTGTATTATCTGAACCATGAAATTTTTAATCTCTTGTAACCAGTTTCATTTAAGATAAAGGCCTCTCCAATAATTTGATACTCTAATATTCCATAGCTTATATGTCTTCATTTTTTCTAGTTTTCTTTACACATAAATCTGTCTAATCTAAGATATTCTATTTTAAAAGATTTATTTATGAGGTCAGGTGGTAGCACAGCGGTTAAGCGCACATGGAGCAAAGCACAAGGACCAACATAAGGATCCTGGTTTGAGCTCCCCGCTCCCTACCTGCAGGAGGGTCGCTTCACAAGCAGTGCTATCTTTCTCTCCCCCTTTCCTGTCCTATCCAACAACAACAACATTAACAATAATAACAACAACAAGGGCAACAAAATGGGGAAAAAATGGCCTCAAGGAGCAGTGGATCCAGCTCCAAGTCCCAGCAATAACCCTGGAGAAAAAAAAAAAAGAAAGAAAAGAAAAGAAAGAAAAAAAGATTTATTTTACTTTTATAATTTTTTCTTTGAAAAAAAAATTTTTTTTTTTCACTAGAGCTGTCACTAGGCCTCAACACCACAACACTGCTCTTGGGACTATTTTTTTTTCTTTAGATATTTCTCTCTCTCTCTCTTTCCATACATCCTATATAAATAGTAGGGAATGATATAAGAGAAAGGCAGAGAGAATGAGAGGAGAGAAGATAGATTCCTAGAGCTGTAGACTATAGATGATTCTAGAGAACCATGCAACTACATATCCTGACTCATACCTCACCCTAGTCTACTCTCCAAATAGTCAGAAGTCTGATTCACTCCACCCACTGAAGAGCATTGACTATTTTATAATATCAGATAATACCAGCATTCTTCCTTGCAGATATAAAGATGAAACTCATTGCTTTACTGGTCCAAAATCCTGACACTAATAAATCTCACTGCTTCTACTGTGTTTTCTTCCTTCTTTACCCTGACACTTGAAATCCAAGAAACAATGTCACCTGTTCTTGTTTTACTTACATATTTGCACTCTTCAAATACAGTGTCAGATGCCATTTCCTCTTCCACCGAATTCCATTTCTTTTCTTTTTTTTTAATATTTATTTATTTATTCCCTTTTGTTGCCCTTGTTGTTTTATCATTGTAGTTATTATTGTTGTTATTGATGTGGTTGTAGAATAGGACAGAGAGAAATGGAGAGAGGAGTGGAAGACAGAGATGGGGAGAGAAAGATAGACACCTGCAGACCTGCTTCACCACTTGTGAAGTGACTCCCCTGCAGGTGGGGAGCTTGAACCGGGATTCTTAGGCCGGTCCTTGCACTTTGTGCCACCTGCGCTTAACCCACTGCACTACAGCCCCACTCCCTCCATTTCTTTTCTACAGTGACTATTGTGAACAAAGTAGCAGATAAGAAAATAGCTCAGCTGGTAGGTGTAAGACTCAAATGCCTGGGACTACTGGACCTAAGTGTATTGAACAAGTGCTCTGGTTACTTAGTATCTTGCATGATTTAAATAATATAATAAGAATTTACATCTGTATATCGATAATGTGCATGTTACATATGTTCATTTTTCTGAAAAAAAAAATAGTAAGGTCTGAGTCCTAAATGGGAATGAGTGTTCTTTGACAAATAAATTAGTTAAATTAAATATTTCGTTACCACTAAGAAAAGGTCAAAATGCAGTGACATAAACAGAGCTGATATGCATTTCTTTGGCAGGAATTATCCCAAGATTAGGTAGGAAAGAGATGATACAGTTGCTATGACTCATTAGTCTATGGTTTCACATGTCCCAGGCTAAATGTAGCTGCTTGTAGTCTCACCAGAGCTCAGCATTCAGGGAGGGGGGACTATTTTGAAGTCTAGGGTAATATGAAAACTTCATGTTTCACTTCTCACAGTATTTAGGTCAAAATTAATCATAGCAGGTTGCAAATATATATATATATATATACATATATTTATTTATTTATATATGACATGTTTCTCTAGTAGAGCACCTATATGATTAGTTTGATCTTATGGTGGGTTGGGAACAAAATGAGAAAGTGAATAGTTGGTATTTTTGTATTATTGGTTTTTTTCTTTCTGGCAAAATTTTCTCCCAGAAACTTCTCCCACAAATCAAAAAAATACTCCCCTCTGACTTCTACATCAGTATTTTGGTTACTGTCTTCAATAACTGTCATTATTTAAAAGGCATTTCCTACCTAAGTTATGTAGAATATGTTGTCAGAAGTGATAATTATCTTTTTGGCTCTATTGTTTTTGTTTCATTTACCTGTTTGTTGACACAGGAGCTTCACTGCTCTGAGTTAATCTTTCAGATAGAGAAAGATAGAGGGGAGTCGGGCTGTAGTGCAGCGGGTTAAGCACAGGTGGCTCAAAGCACAAGGACCAGCATAAGGATCCCGGTTCGAACCCCGGCTCCACACCTGCAGGGGAGTCGCTTCACAGGCGGTGAAGCAGGTCTGCAGGTGTCTGTCTTTCTCTCCTCCTCTCTGTCTTCCCCTCCTCTCTCCATTTCTCTCTGTCCTATCCAACAATGACAACAACAATAATAACTACAACAATAAAACAACAAGGGCAACAAAAGGGAATAAATAAATAAAATAAATATTTTTTTTAAAAAGATAGAGATAGAGAAGAAGATATTCCTTTGGTCTGAAACTTCCTCTAGTGAGACAGAAGTCCCATGTGGCAACCTATGAGAGGCTTGAACCCTGGACCACATGCAAGCTCCCAAGCTGACCACACTTCTTTTTTTTTTTCTTTCAACTTCCTAAGTTTTGATATGAGTTACTTATTTATACCTATAAAATGATTTATTTTATGTTTTACTTACTTAAAATCTTCTACCCATGGAAGAGTAGCTCTAACAGATTTGTTTTCAACCTGTAAATTTGAATATTATGAAATTTTGACTACACTCTAGCTCTCAGTTTTATTTTTCCATAAGTGATTTAGCATAAATTATACTGTTAACTGGCATCCAGTCTCAGTCTAAGCAATTTATAATAAAGCGACTTGCAAGTATTCAATAGTCCAGGGTCCATTATAACTGAAAATCTTGAAATTTAATTATAGCATCCCAGTATTCAAACGACCATTTATATAGCAGTTTAGAAATATAGAACCTCATTCTAAGAACTCAGTGAAATGAAGTCTACCTCACTTGTAGCAAGTCTCTTTTGAACTGATTGCATAGTCCAATCAGTTCTTTCCAACCATTCATGTCCCTCTCGTAAGAAAAATAAAGGCGCAGTGGGTTAAGCGCATGTGGTGCAGAGATCAAGGACCAGATTAAGGATCGCAGTTTGAGCCCCCGGCTTCCCACCTACTGGGGAGTCGCTTCACAAGCGGTGAAGTGGGTCTGCACCGGTGTATATCTTCCTCTCCCCCTCTCTGTCTTCCCTTCCTCTCTCTATTTCTCTCTGTCCTATCCAACAACGACGACATCAATAATAACTACAACAAGGGCAACAAAAGGAAATAAATAAATAAATAAATATTAAAAAAGAAGAAGAAGAAAAAAGCCACAACCATCTGAACAAAGTAATCCTGCTTCAGAAATGACTGGGGTACAGCTGTGGTGTTAGTTCAAGCTGGAACAATCAACAATTAATACCCAAATGGTTAGCGTGAAAGGTGATACATTACTGAGTTAAAGAGAAATGGTGTGAGAGACATTAGAGCTAGAAGCAGAGAGCCTACATGAGACAGCTTCTTGTGTTACAAAGCAATGGAAGACAGTTTGCTATGAAAGGTGAATTAACAAATAATAAGAGACACACAAGAGGTAACACAATATATCCATGTTCCTGTTCTGTTCTTTTCTTAGTCTTGATTGCGCTTGGAAAACTCTGTGAAAGATTTCTCCTTTATCAGGGTAACTACTGTGGCTTTGTCCAATTTAATTCCTGCAACTTTTAAGTGGAGACGCATATAACTCATCAAAATTATGTGTTTAAAACTTCAGCTTCAGAACTCTGCAGGTGAGCTCAACACATAATTAATACATGGGAATTTCTGTGTTATTCTGGTTTAGTTTTAACAAACTTTTCTGAAAAAAAAATTAAAACAACTTGCCACATAAGTACATGAGGTAATTTTATCAGCCGAGCATGTCAGTAATGAAGGCAATTTAGTGAGTTTGGGTAAGAGTGGATATTTTGATGATGTAATCAGAGACTCACTATTTGCTAAAATGATTATAATGAGACAAAACTACATTTCCAACTACATTACATAGATATATTCAGTTCTAATTAAGAAAGAATATAGCGACAAACATATTCTTTTTTTCCACTTGTTTAGGAAACAATGATATACCTTTCTTGTAAGATCACATTGCCTATGATTTTTCACAAGTTTATCCTTCCTCCAGCGGATTGCTTCAACTTTCTCAATTTGTAGTCACCATTAGCTTATGGCTATTGGGGTTACTGATAATTATGAGGCAAATAGTACATCTAAATCTCTGAAAGAATGAAAACTGGAATGTTCTAATGAGCATTATTTCTTTCTTCTACCATTGCTATGGCTATTTTACAGTATACCATTATAATGATAGTCCAATGATAAAATAGACAAGCTAAAATTACAAAAAAAAGTGGCATTATTAAATGCTTGTGTAAGTGCCCATAACTGTATGCTACCATGTGTATGTTTGCTAGAAATTGTTAGACAACAGAATAAGAAAGAATGTTAATCAAGAGTGAACATGAAATCATAGTAGCATACTTGGAGTCAAAGATATCCTGTGATCTTATATGTAGAGACTTTAAAAACAAGGATCATGACCTTAAGTATTCAACTACATCTCTACTACTGAGAAAGTAAGTTCTCTAAAAGCAAAGATGTTAGAGACTTTTAACATATAATTGCACATTAATATAATTTCAAGTGATTAGTGAATTCATCTATTTGAATTTGAGGATATAGGCTAGCTGTAAAAGTTAAAATATATATTGTTTAAATGGTACAATGAAATGAAGTCTATGAAATAAAAGATGTCATACCTTCTTTTCAATTACTACCCTAAATAAAATTTAGATACCATTGCCTTGTTGCTTTTAACTGTAAATTTTGTAAATATTGTTTAGTTTTATTCTTTTATGTTGATATTACAGTTATAACTTCATTCTAGCAGACCCCTTGACATAAGCCACTGGCTAGAACATTAGAAAATATAGACACTTAATTTATGTCAGGATTCCCACGTAGTAATGAAATGTTAAAGAATGTAATGCTATTATTAAAACATAGGTCTAGAAACTGGTATCCAGATTAAAAAGAAACAGTCTAATATTCAAATGTAGCAAATTCAAGATTTGCATACAATCAATTATCTTTCAATTGAATGCAAAATAGTCAAAGTATAAGACTACAGAAAAACAGGTGATAGGAAATAAATTCTATTGCCTTGTATATTAAGCAAATGGCAAAATGCCAACTGCCAAACCTTTGGTGAAACCGAATATGCTTTGCCATTCAGTCCACATGCTGATTGCATTAGCTAGAAAATTTAAAGGCACTCTGGAGCCCATATTCCCACAAATTACTCTCTTGAGGGTACTGGAGTAGAGTAAAAGCATGGAAAATGAGAACTGTCTCTCTTTCTTAGATAAGAATAATGAATCTAGTGGGGAAACAAGTATGGATGTTAAAAAGATGTGGGAAGTGATCTCACACTCTCAAAGTCTTTTTCTGTTTCTACAAGGTGCTCTGGGGAATAGACTGGTGGACGTTCCAATTACTTTCTTATAAATCTGTGGAGAAATACTAGGTCCCTATGAGTACACCAAAGAAAAGAAACTTTTCTCTTTGCCATGTTTAAGAAGTTTGGATCTCATTTCTCTTTTTCTTCTTCTTTTTCTCCTTTTTTTTTTTAATAGGCCATTGCTCAGTTGCTACCTGAGGCTTCAGGAGCAAGGATGGTTTATTAAGAGTGCACATCTGTCAGCAGTGTCTCAGACAGGAAGGCAATAACGAGACTCTATTGGAAGAGAGAATTGAAAAATGTTAGAAGAAAAAATATATAAACTTAATCTTTAGCAAAACAGTTGCTGGAAAACATATGGAACAAATAAGTCATGATATCAGAGAATTGGAAAATAGAAGTAAGGAGGAAAAGGAAAATAAAACACTTAATGCTATCAGTGAAGGCTGTTAAACAAGTTTCACTAAAACATCTACAAAGTTGTGTCTTGCTTAGTGGATTGGTTTAATGTGTAGCCTATACATCTTCACAGAAGATAGTATCCATCGCCCATATTTATTTTCAAATATAGACTTGAAAGAAAGTTGGTGTTCAATATTATTTGTTGGGATCCAAAAATATTCTTGACAGAAAAATTAAGATAATAAAAATAATTAGAAGTGTCAGCAAATGAAAAATAGGAAAGTGCAGAAATAAGCTTGTGGGTATCTACACACTTAAAATAGACACTCATACTCAATTTTGTGGCCAGTAGTCATATCAACACATGATCTATAAGGAAACAACAGCATTTTAGAATGATCTTCAGCTTGTAATACAAAATCTGAACAATTTCGATAATGAGATGCCACTTCATCCTTATGAGAATGCCATGTATCAAAACAAACAAACAAATAAATAAATGAAAAAAAAAAGGATGGTGAGGATGTAGGGAAAAAAAAAAGGAACATTTTTAACAATATTGGTAGGAATGTAAATTGATTCAACCCCTGTGGAAAATACTCTGGAGATTCTCTCAAAAAATGGACCCACTGTAGAATTCAACAATCCCACATCTAGGTGTTTCAACAACAACAAAACTATGGAAACACTTGTGATCAAAAGAGATCTATAACAAACATTCATGTCAGGTTGAAATGTGATAAAGCCTATCTTGGGGAGATATGAACATATGCCTTTGTGATAATATTCTTAAAAAATAAGTATTTCCTCAAAGTGATTAAAATAAATAAAATGAGGAAAACTATATCACTAGAATAATACTTTGTGGCACATGAAATTAGACGAAAATTAAATTTCAGTGTTTACAAATAAAGCTTTATTATAAAAACAGCTGTATTTTATTTACATATTTTTATAGCTACATTTATGTTGTGTTGGCATGAAAAGTTGTGAGTAAAAGCATATAACTTGTAAGTCCTAAATTACAGATAAGCTGGTTCATTCCAGGAAAAGAAAAATGTTATACCAGCAAATGAAAGTAACAAAACTAGTAATTTTCATCATAATATAGGTTGTTTTCCTGTTGTTGCTGGTATTTTGTCACTGTTGTTTAGTTATTTCAGATAGAGACAGAGAGGCAGAAAAGCAGAAAGTGAAATCATTCACGGAACCCAAGTCTCAGTGAATTTGGTGGGTGCCCAGCTTGAGCCTTGGGCATCCACGTGACAGAGTAGTGAACTAAACAGGTGAGCTGTTTCAAAGGCTCCACAGTATTTAAATTGTATTGAATATTTAACTGACTCAAGTCATTGTTGGTTATAAGGAAAACATGATCTCCGCTCTCAAAGTATTCAAGTTTAAAATGAGATGTTTTCTTAAGGCAAGCAGTTGAGGTTTTGACTTGAGCTGTTTGGTTCAAAAATCTAAGCTGTTTTCCACTTTTCCATACATATGTCAGTAGTAAGGTGCATCCTGCTGTATTTTAAGATCGCTGGAGAACTCCTGCAATTCTTTAATTTGAACTCTGACTAACTTTACAAGTTGAGACATATATTCCAGACATTTACTTTCATTTGATCATAATGTCAGTGGTAGCATCTACAAGGTTGAATTCTATGCCGCTGTTTGAAATTAAAACTTATTATAGTATTGTGAAAAAGTTGGATTTAGTATCACTTACATTACATCATAGCAACTGTTTACAAAATATATGACAATTCATACTCCACTGATCATGGAAATAATTAGATTCAAGAGACATATTCAAACTGTTAATTTCTAATAGGCTAGATTTTGTAATTTTTTTTAATTCATTATTGCATAGAGACAGAAATTGAGAGGAATGGGGGAGGTAGAGAGGGAGAGAGAAAGAGAGACACAGCACTGCTTCACCACTTGTGAAGCTTTCCCCCTGCAGGTGGGGAGCAGGGGCTAGAATCTGGGTCCTTGTGCAATTAACAGGTGCACCACCACCTGCGCCCAGGTTTTGTAAACTTTTTTTAATTCCCTTTGGGGTTATCCTGGAGCTTAATGCCAGCACTATGAATCTACTGCTTCTGATGGCCAGTTTCTTTTTTCTTTTTTTTTTTTTTCCCTTTTTCAAATAGACCAAATAGACACTCATGAAGCTTTCTCCTACAGGTGGGAAGTAGGGGCTTGAGCCCCAGACCTTGCACTTGGTAATATGTGTACTTAACTTGTGCCACTGCCCAATTTCATAATAGTTATTATTATATTTTTTAATCCTTGATAAAGAGTTAAAACAATCTGGAACTGAATTTACATTTGTGTTGTTATCTCTGTAACTTTATTCAAAATCCTTTTCAGCTGTGAACCCAACTATCAGGCAAATGACCAACACTCTTATTTTTTTTTGCCTCCAGGGTTATCCCTGGGGCTTGGTGCCTGCACTAGAATTCACTGCTCCTGTGGCTTATTATTATTTTGTTTTTCTCATTTTATTGGACAGGACAGAGAGAAATTGAGAAGGGAGAGGATGATAGAGTGGGAAGAGAAAGACACCTGTAGACCTGTAGATCTGCTTCACTGCTTGTGAGGTGACCCAACCCCCCACCCCCCGCAGGTGAGTAACCAGGAACTGGAACTGGGATTCTTGTACTGGTCTTGTGCTTGGTATTATATGTACTTAACCTGGTGTGCCACCGCCCTGGCCCCCAGTATATGTTCTTTTTCAGAACCATTGGAAGGAAAATTAACTTGCAAAATAATCTCAGTCTTATGCTAAATAGGTTTAAGAGAAATAAACAAAATTCAGATAGCTCACTTTTAAGTTTAAATACAAATTGCCAACAGTCAATAAGCACTGTCTTTTGAGGCCTTTCAGTGAATGATCAAAACTAATAAAAGATTGTTTTCTATCTTTCCCACACAAACTAATAGAGGCACCTCAAAATCCTAAATCCTATTTTCAGTAATAATGAGCTCCTTCACCAACTCTTTGTTGAGAATTTGTTCCACTGTCAGTTTCTAATTATTTCTGTATGAACAGAAACTGAGTAAGCCTCATCACAGGGTACTTTGGAGATGTTCTTTAAGCCTCCTCCTTCCATGAATTTCTCCCTCAATAAGCTGTTTATATTGTTACAGTTAAAAAAAAAAACCTATTAAAAATATGTATCTTTATTCCTAATATTACTTTCCTGAGTATGTGTGTATGTTTTCATATATAAACTCCATTCACCACCAGTTTTTAACTTGTCTAAAGACCAGAGGCAAATTTGTAATTCTTGAATCTCTGATATTTATTGAACACAATAAATATAGTAATGTTCACATAATTTTTAAATAATTTAGTCATAAAACAAGCACAACAATGCATTTTATAATTTTGTGAAGTTGCACAATTATAATATATAAAAATTTTCAACTTACATTCATATTCCCTACATAGCACTTGCTCTAGAGGAAGATTGAAAGGAGCTGAACATACACTACTTTGTGCAGTCAGAAAAGTGTCCTGTTTGAAGTTGGTACTGAAATTATTGTTTTAAGTGAACTTGAATTTTTCAAGGAAATTAAATGTAGGAAATTAGGACTGTACCGAGCTATACCTTAATCAAAAGAGCAATACTTTATTCTTTTGACTGCATAAACAAGAACATGAACTCAAATAAAGAAGGTATGGTATGAGAGAGGAAAAGTCATACAATGACAAATTAATATATAAAATACTAAAGTGCAAAGTTAAAGGAAAGCCATAAAGATAGATAAGCTCTCATCACTATACCCTTTACTGATTTTCAAGCTAGATAAGTATAGGGAGGTTGTGGGGATGTGGTGGAGCCTGGCAGGGCTTGACCTGAGAGGTGAGTCCATCCTGGTCTTTCTCTCTATGAAGGGGCTGAGCAAAAGGGGGGGGGGACACATGAACCTCAAAAGGTTAGAGGCCATTTAAGTCTTCTGTGCCTCACGTAAACATCCTGCATCTTCTCGCCTCTGGGAGCAGGGCATTTCTTAAAACATTAAGCTTGCTCCACCCTGCATTCCTGATAACTATGGCCTGTCCTTTTATTATCTATTTATCAATCTTCTGCTATGTCTTACAAATAACTAAAGGTCTCCATCTTAATTAGCCACAGGGTATTGCTAATCCTACCAGTTGAACCCCTAGCAACAGTTGCTGGGGAGGTCTATACCATTCCCAGCCTCCTTTGCCTTTCTGCACCCCTTTCCTAACCATATGTGGTATTGTCAAGCCACTTCTGTTTCTGTCTTTTCTCTGCTGTGTCCTGACCTGGAGGAGAGCAGGTGTGCAGACCAAGAGGCTGATGCCGACCATTGCAGTTTGCACCACGGGGCTTAACCAGGTGTGCTACTGCCCGACTCTGGGGATGCTCAAATGAATAAAGAGTTGAACTGTCCTGCCACCACAAGCTTGGTTCCTGGGTCATCTCTCTCATGCGCACGCAACACTAGCCCAACAGATAAGAAAGAACAGTCATATATTAAAGTAACTGTTCTTGAAATCTAATTAGAAATTGATAAAGGGAAAATGAGAAGTTATAAATGGAAATAAGGAAGGATGGATGTTTCAGATAACCAGTTATTCTATTGAGGTCCCTCTATCACTAGCAGCTTTAATATTCCACCCAAGAGTGGGGAAATATATACTAACAGAAGTTATATTTCAATAATATGAAGGTTCATTGTTGGTATGCATGAGACCCCTTCTGTTTCATTTGGTTTAAATCCCCCCTGCTTAACACTATCCTATTTACATAACCACTTCATTCTATTTATATAACCTCTGTTAACAAGTACCTCCCTCCAGGGCATTGGTTCAATCCCCACTGTTTCATGATATGTTTTTGCTCCACCCCCCCTCCTTGTCACACCCTGATCCTCTCCTTGTCACACTCTGATTGTCACCAGTCACTTTTCTCTCCACCCTCTCTATGTCACACCCTGTTTCCACCCTACTTGGCAAGTACATATAAAGACAGCATTGTGAGTTTTAGAGTACTTTACCTTGAGTTTAGCTTAGCTCGGCTTAGATTGTGCTGAGTCCTGCATGAATAAAGAGATACTGCCTACAGCTCAACTATGAGTCCCTGGTCCTCTGTTACCTTCCCATGAAGCCAGCCCAGCGAAAACAACCTAACCCGTCGAAAACGACAGTTCATAAATATTGTAGCCCTATTCTGTAACTATTTCTTCTGCCCAGGTGGTAATTTCCACAGCCTAGGATGACAGTACAACCCAGGAGAGGAAACAGATAATACAAAAAGTTACTGAAACACAGATAAGTTAGATTTTGTTCATCTCTGTCTTTTCACCAATCCCTGGAGTTATCCAGCTCCCCTTTAAGAATTATATTTTGAATACTTGTAATAATATTTAAATGTAGTGACAAATTACCTGTATTAAAATAGAGATATCAATTATTTTTTATATATTTATTTTCTTTTGTTGCCTTTTTTGTTGTTGTAGTAGTTTTATTGTTGTTGTCATTGGTGTTGTTAGGTAGAACAGAGTGAAATGGAGAGAGGAAGGGAAGACAGAGAGGGAGAGAAAGATAGACACCTGCAGACCTGTTTCACAGTCTATGAAATGACACCCCCTGCAGGTGGGGAGCCGGGGCTCTAACCGGGATCCTTACACAGGTCCTCGTTGTGCTTTGTGCCATGTGTGCTTAACCTGCTGCACAACCACCAGACTCCTAAAATCAATTATATTTAAAACAAACAAGCAAACTATACTACCAAACAAGTTTGAGCTCTTGATTTTAATGATGATATTTGTCTCTTACTGAGTAATTTTAACCTATTGTACATATATTAGCAATAGAAAGAATGCTGATATTAAGTCAATTTGCTTTCTATTTTAATTTAAAATTGTATAGACATTTCTACCCAAAACACAAGCATGTTTAAATGATGCAGAACAGGCTAAGATCTTCTATGGTGATAGTAAACAAAATCTCAAGTGAGGTCTTAAGATGTGAAACTTCAACCTTTGGGCCCAGAGGCAACTATTATTGCAAGTGACAAAGAGCATTTGAAGTTCCAAGCTCCTCAGAACTCTAATTAGCTCATCAAATTGTGTATTTGTTACTTCCTATTATAGTATGCAGCAATAAGATGTAATAGTCTGTGCATTTACAAGGTGATGTGATTACAACATGCCTCTGGTGAAGTTGTAAGGCAGAAGCCAGAAAAAAAGCTTATTTTTTTCTTACCTGAACTGCAGTAATGACTATAGAATTCACTGTATAAAGTATCTTCTTGCAATTATTGTAGAAATAACAAAAATAAGTTCATGAACTTAATTGGACTTCTATTATAATATATGACATTACTGACAACCAATTATAAAACCTGAATTGTTTGAGTTTTATTTCACTACTTAATATATGTGCCTGTGTTTTCTTTCCTTTTTTTTTTCTTCTATTTTTATTTTTGATAAGACCGAGAGAAATTGAGAGGGGCAGGGTAGCTAGAGGGAGAGAGATAGATACCTACAGACCTGCTTCACCACTCTGGAAGTGTCTCACTTGCAGGTGGGGAGCAGGGGCTTGAACCCTGTTCCTTGTGAATGTTTACATGTGTATTTAACTGGATGCACCATCTCAGCCCTGTGGGCAGTAGAGCAACGGGTTAATATGGTGCGAAGCACAAGGACCAGCGAAAGGATCTAGTTCAAGCCCCCCGCTCCCCACCTGGAGGGGAGTCGCTTCACAAGCAGTGAAGCAGGTCTGCAGGTGTCTGTCTTTCTCTCCCCCTTCTGTCTTTCCCTCCTCTCTCCAATGACAACATTAATAACTTCAACAATGAAAAATAACAAGGGCAACAAAAGGGAAAATAAATTTAAATATATATATAGGATAAAATATTTCATAATTAACCAGTTTTGTTACTTTCTAAACAATTGAAAATAGTACTTATCTGCTCCTTTGCTTAAATTTTTCATGTGTAATATCAGAGTATGAAAGAAAAAAAATGCAGAATACCATCTTACCAAATATAGCCCCTATTTGACCAGTTAAATCCCTCTTTTCAAAGAAGAAAAAGGGGCCAGGGGAGAAAGAATAATGATTATGCAGAAAAACTTTTTGTCTGAGACACCAAAGGTCCCAGGTTCAGTCCCCTGTACCACCAGAACTTAGCAGTGCTATCATACAAAGAAAAAAAAATGTGAAAGAAGACAAATGAAAGGTTCTCAGAGTATTCTTAAATTGGATTACCAAATGAAAGGAGGAAGGAATAGGAAAAGAAAATAAAAGATAATACTATTTGAGGAAAATTACTATAGGATCATAAAGAAAAGGAATATAATGATATAGTAAGGTACTGAATTTAGCCTCACTCATTGCAACACAAATTATCACAATGTTTTTGAGATCATGAAATTTGCCTCTGGTGAAGGACAGATATTAACATTTTCCTATTTCCTTTATAGTCTTAATGGTACATTTATTTTGCCTTTTTGACTTTACTTAATGGTTTGAATAACTTCATTGCTGTTAAGAAAATAAAGTAATTATTTCTCCTATAGTAAAGGAGCTATTTTATACATTTGGAAAGACTTTTAAAATGTTTTCAAATACACTTCAATTAGTCAAGAGACACAATTCATAGTATCATCACAGCTTAGTATTAGCACTCATTTCCACAGGGAAGGCATGATACTTAAAAACTTGGGCATAATATTTTGTAACTACATTTTAAAGTAAAAACTGTGTAGTTTTACCCTGTATTTTTTTCTTTAAAATTAGATCTTAACTAGTATATGGTTAAGCCCTTATTTCACTATTATAGTAACAGAAGTACTTATAGATTATAGATGTTATTTTGAACAGTTAAAACATTATTTTGTTGAACCAAACCATTAAAATGATGTAACTGGAGATATTTCTAAGCTTTAGAAACCATGAACATCGGTGATGTTCCATAGAACTATCAAAATCCCTGATTCACATTTGGTATTTTGTCAAAAATTAGATTCTCTCTTCATCCTCTTACTCAATTGCTGTGGCAGGGCCTAGGTGGTGCTGTCCCAGGCACAAAGCTGGGCTGTGCATATGACAAGGCCAGCACCCTACCTGATGAGCTTTCTCCAGCTTCCACAAATAGCATTCACTATTTAAGATTTATTTATTTATTTATTTGAGAGACCAGGAAAGAGAGAAAATCAGAGTATCATTCTGGCATATGCAGTGCTGGAGATCGGACATCATGCTTGAGTGTCCAATGATTAATCCACTATGCCATCAATTAGTCCATCAGAAGTAATATTTAAAATTTTTTCATTCATTTATAACTATATTATAATTAAAGGGAACATCCGAACTGTCCTTCCCATTTGAAAGAGGGCATGTGAAAACACTTCTTAAAATAGATTTCCTGATTTTCCATAACAATCCATTATAATGGTAAATATTCAGTAGTCTTCTATGGTAAAGCAGATACATTTAAAATCATCATATTATTATTTTTTAAAGAAGGACTAAATCATAGATATTCTTTTTTGTGACCTTTTTAAAAATGTGTATTTATTTATTACTGGATAGACAGAGAGAAATTGAGGAGGTGATAAAGAGGAAGAGAAAGGCAGAGAGACACCTGCAGCACTGCTCCACCACTTGTGAAGCTTTCTCCCCTCCAGGTGGGGACCAGGAACTGGAGTCTGGGTAATTGTGCACTATAATATGAGCACTTAAACAGGTGCACCACCACCTGACCCCCCTCTTTTTAATCTCCTTATTGGAGGATTAATGGTTTACAGTTGAAAGTAAAATACAGTAGGTTGTGCCTGTGTAACATTTCCCAGTTTTCCACAAAACAGTTCAACCCTCACTAGGTCCTCCTCTGCCATCATGTTCCAGGACTAGAACCCTCCCCCCCCCCACTCCACTCCAGATTCTTTTACTTTGATGCAATACACCAACTCCAGTCTGAATTCAAAGCATTGCGTTTTTATTTCATTTTAGGAAGAAAAATAATTAGGCTAAGAGAATAAATTATCATCTTTTTTGATAGATAATGAATCTTTCTATATTATGATTAGTATTTATAACACTTATACTTGTTACAGTATTAGAGAACATGCTAATACAGAGATTTTCAGGAATGGTATTATACACTTATGTGTCGCCATTGGTTTCACAGTGTTATTAGTTAATTTGCTACTACTAGCAATTACATTTCCAAAGTTCTTTAGTGATTTACTTTAGCAATATAAATAAAATAAAAAATGACTTTATTCCTCAAACAACGAAGAACTTTTGCACTTGCGTTCTGAGAGAAACACAATGATATGGACTTGGAGGCAGCTGCTGGTGTGAGCTCCAACAAGCAGTGACTTATGACCTAGGATTTGCCGGATAGGGTAGGATACTGGGCCATCAGCAGGAGGATGAATAAGGGGTCCTAAGTGTGACACCAAGGAGGGGTCCTGTAGCTCACTGTTGGGTTAGAAAATGGAGGGAAAAGAAAGAACATCTTTTATTTCTGAAGATCACCCCTCCCCCACACCCCAGAGCCAGACCCAGGGGCTGGGCTCCAAGCAGGCTTCCTGCTGAGCTATTTTCTTTACCAAGATCCTGGATCACCAGGGGTGTCATTCTAGTCCTTGACCTTTTTGATTTCCTTCTCTTTTTTCTAAGTTGCTGGAGCTCTATTTGTGTGATAAAATATCTGACCAATCAGAACCTCACCCCAGCCTGGGAAAGACTACCTGGAGGTTTTGTTTGTTTGTTTGTTTGTTTGGGGGTACTTTGTACCCCCCCCCCAAATTGGCTGTCTTTGCTCAGGCTGCCTGAGCCAATCCAGAGCCGTCCAAGCTGCAGACTGACTATTAGGGTCACTCTATTGTATTTTATTATTACTATTATATATACACGTGCCCCCCCCCCTTTCTTCAGGTTGAGCAAAATTAACTGTTATTGTTTTTTCCATTGCTAGGTGACTGGGTGTCCTATCCATTGTGAGAGGAACTTATTTCACTCTACCTCTTCCCTTCACTCTCCCCTCCTAGCTAATTAAAAAAACAAAACAAAACAAACAAAAAACCTCTTTCCTTTCACTGCTTTTTTTTCTTGTTCTTGTCTTCTTCCTTCCTCCTACTTCTGCTTTATGAATTCACTAATTCAAAACTGTACAGTCACCTAGTTCTATGTTTACACTCTAGCCTGCAGGAGGACTGAAACCACCACCAGAAATCCTTGGAAACATTCAGAGAATGATCTGTTTATTGGACGATTCAGTCAGGTTTTTATAATCATAGTGGAGTATATACTGACATACACTCAAAATCAGACTAACATGTTTTTGAGTTGGGCTTTTCTTTCACAAAGAAAAAAAAATTACAACATCTCTGTATGCGAGCCAAGATCAAGACATCTGCGTGTATCATTAAACTAATGATCGAATACTTCAAGTTAATGCTCTGTTATCTAGAAAGCATCTGAAGGGAGCAGCATACCAAAAAGAAACAACCCTAAGGGAGTAATTCACTGTGCTGGTATTCCAGTCACTTTGGAGATCAACCTGAGGTTTTTCTCATTTTGCAAATCTTAGTATCCCACAACCTAGCTGGGAAGTCCTCTGCATTTAAATAGGTAATATAGTCTTTACAAAACATATATAGAAAATAGTAGGATTTTATTGATCTCATGAATCTTGACCTTGCTTCTTTCTAAAGAACCAAGTAATTTCTAAGATATTAAATTATTTATTTCACAGACCATAAAGCTACCCCCCCCCCCGCGCTGCATTGCTGATACTATGGCCTATTTACATAATCATTGTTTTGCCTGAAAGATCCCCACCCATTGATCTATCTTCTATCTTCTATCTCAAGACCCACTCTTCCTGCAGGGTAACATTAATCCCACCAGCTAATCCCATTGTAACAGTTGCTAAGGAAGTTTTCACCTTCTCAGCATGCCTTTTTCCTTTCTAAATCTGTAATCCTTGGGTTTCCTCTGTTTCATTTCTGTCTGGCTGATATGGCATAGTTGGCTGTTTAGTTCTGTTTCTCTGCTTGCACATTATTTGTGCTGGTTACTGATGACCAGCAGGTGGTGCTATTGTAATCTCTAGGTTTTTCTTGCTTGTATAATCTGTGTGTGGGACCGGGAGGGGGTGGTTGTTTTCAGCTGTCTTGCAGTCACAAATGCCCTGTTTTATGTTGTGTCCTTGCCTTGAATTCAGAAGGCTAAAGCCCCCCCAGAGTCAACCCACATCCCTTTCCCCTCCAACCACACCCGAGCATTCACCGAGGCTGCAGAACTTTCAGCTGTAGATTATAACTTCAGTTGGATCTCCTGTTGTATTTATTTGTTGTTTTGGGAGGAGAGGTGATTTGGTCCCAGTTATTCCATGGCCATGCCTCCTGGAAGTCTGGAAAGTGCTGATTTTGTAGTGCTAACATCCATAAAGTCATTTATTTCTTATCTAAATTTATATTACATTTTCCTAAAAAATACATATCATGCTTGTTTTTTCTCCATTTCCCTTCCTTTCTGTTCCCAGTGTCTTCCTAAGTCTCCTATTAATCCAAAGACATGACATAATGAGAAAATCACTTGCCATGAAATACTTAAAAATAACATAAATAACATGTTATAAGATTCTATGAATTCTACTATTAGCTCTTTAGTCTCCAAACACTATTCATCCCTATGCTTTATTAAAATAAGACTGATGTAAAGTTGTTGGGAATATTTATTTTTCTGCACTATAACCATGACTTAAAATACTGCAAGGGTTTCTCTTTTATTAACTGAGTTTGTAGAAGATGTCCCAGGAGAAAAGAGATTGTAATACTAATAGCAAATACAGACCAAACAAATTCTCATATCGATTGATTTATTTTTCAGATCTGTAAAAATCACCTATTCTCTGGAGCCCCTGGGGCAAGAAAGAGGTATAAAACGCAAACATTTTGAGCCAAAACAAATAAAAACTAGCCTTGCAGCTCCATTTCATTCAAAAAGCCTCCTCTATAAATTAAAGAAATCTCCTCTAAAAGAAAGTCTATGCTCCAATCCTAGAGGTTAAATTACATTAAATTTCAACAAATAGAAGAAATAACAAGGCCCGAGGACAGTCTTTGATCAAATACAGAATATCCATTCCATTCATTGTGAAGCGGTAAATTCTGGTTAATCCTGGATGGATTGAAAACTGCAGGAAACTTGGATATGCAATTCATGTTGAAAAGAAGGCTCCTGCAGGCACACTCAGAAGAAAAACAATTGACATTTATTTTCAGGAAGCTCAATATTGCTTATAAGAATGCAACAATGTATACATGTGAATGAAGGCTATATAGACTATCTGGGAATACTTGTTTGCTTTCAAAGAAAGGTTGAAATTTTAGCAGCAAATTTTTATACCAACTTGGAGGTTTTAAAGGAAATCTTGTCACATGACTAAGTCCACTACTCCTGATTATTTATAACCCTATTATAAATCTACTCCTATAAGGAAAAATTAACTCATAAATTCCCCCCGAAACCCATGATATGACCTGGCACGACCTGAAGAAACTGATTTATAGAATCCAAAGTGTTGGTCTCCTTCTAAATTCTGCTTCAAAGACCCCTTCTGTTTCATTGGTTTAATCCCCCCTGCTTAACACTGTATTCTATTTACATAAACACTGTTAATTAAGCACCACCCTGCCTCCAGGGCATTGGTTTAATCTTCACTGTTTTGCACGCTTTTTCCTTCTCCCCACCCCCTTTCCTATGTACATCCTCTTCGGACCTGACACTTCCGCCTCAGTATATATAAAGATAGGATTGTGATTAGAGATAGCTTAGATTGCAATGCATTCCACATGAATAAAGACTGAACTGCGTACCACTCAGCCATGAGTCCCTGGTCGGCTTTCTCTCCCGTCCACAAAGCTAACCCGGCACCAAAATTCACTCTCTACAGAAAAGCGGAATTCCGGTGGCTGACCTTAACAATCGAGACAGATGTGCAGCATTTCATCCCCTGGTATTTCTTCCGTGGTCATCTGCTTTGGACTGACACTTCTATTGGACTTACTGGTACACCTCTTAGACACTTTACACAACTTTACAGCAGTTTTCCTTTATGCTGCTGGGTTTCTCAAAGACTGACTGCAATAGTCCATGGACAACTTGCAGCCAGCTGCCTTGGAACTCTATAGGACTCCTCTCCTGCAGGTCCTGGTCACAGAGGCAGGAAACCCCCCTTCTTAATAGGTCCTACTCCTAGAGGCAGGAAACACCCTTTGAGGCATGAAAAGCCCCCAGAGGCAAGAGATGCCCCCAGAGGCAAGAAACACCCTTTCGCCTGCTAGGCACTGATCTTTTTTTTAAATTTATTTATTTTTTTTATTTAAGAAAGGATAAATTAACAAAACCATAGGGTAGGATGGGTACAACTCCACACAATTCTCACCACCCAATTTCCATATCCCACCCCCTCCCCTGATAGCTTTCCCACTCTCTATCCCTCTGGGAACATGAACCCAGGGTCAGTGTGGGCTGTAGAAGGTGGAAGGTCTGGCTTCTGTAATTGCTTCCCCACTGAACATGGGTGTTGACTGGTCAGTCCATACTCCCAGTCTAGGCACTGCTCTTTGAGGCAGGAAACACCCCCTTGGCCAACAGCCTGCCCTTGGCATCACACTGGCTCTTATTGCTCCCCTACTTGTCCCTTCCTGCTTTGTTATATCATTCAGGTTTATGCACAAAAGGTTTCTGCTCACCCTTACACTACTATTCCTCTGTCACAGATGGAGTCTTTTACAGACATTGACCCATCTTAATGCAATGAAAAAATAAAAAGATAGGGAAAGATGTAGAAATATTGTGAGGAGATGTTGGAGCCTGGCAGAGCTTAACCTATGAGATGAGTCCCTCCAGGTAAGTCTCTCTCTATATAGAGGGGCTGAGCACAGGGGGAACACATAAATCTCACAAGGTTGGCAGCCATTTAAGGCCTCCCTCCCCCACAAAACATCCTAAATCTTCCCACCTGAGCATGGCATTCTTTAAAAAACATTTAAACCTGCTCCACTCTAAATTTCCTATACTGTGGCCATTAGGTAAAAGGAAAGGGGGAGATGCCGGGAAATTGTGCAGATGCAGTCACAGTTACCTCAGGTTATTGCCAGTTGCCACGAGAGTTAGATGGTATTCTCGGAGTGCCTGTTCTGCCATGTTGTACCCTCAGGCATTTCTATTCCCAGCGATAGTTAGAGTGCTTTGTTCACTACCCCCCTTCCCATTCCCATGAGAGCTGTTATCCTATCCTGGAGTGCTTTGTTTACTCCCCCTCTTCCTATTATCCTATCCCCGAGTGCCTTGTTTCCTAGCCAGTCATGTCCCGACTTTCTCCCATAAAAGCCCTTCTTCTTCTGCCCCTCGCTCTCTTGCTCGCTTTTCACCTTGGTGAATGGAAGGGTGCTGCGCATAGTGGGAGGTGGCCATTTTTGCTAGCTCCACGTGGCCCGAACTGCTGCGCTCTCACCCAACTCTGAGGTGCCCGTGTGAATAAAGAATTGTGTTCCC